>NC_026003.2:11381935-11490378 GCF_000442705.2 Elaeis guineensis | reverse complement strand
CGCTGGCGACATAAACCTTCAGGATAATCAATTGCCAATGTATATACCCCCATTGGTGGGGTCCTTTACATAGTCAGGTTGTCAATTCATAATATTTCTTATATCATAATTCTTCATAAATCATATTTCATATTCTAATTTCGATAATAAAATATATAATCATGTAGTATCGAAATCAATCAATGTAATGCATCATGAAATCAATATGTTCAATCATGCTTCATCATAATATTTCAAATAAGATATTTCATAATAAAATATTATTCATCCAATTTATGCATCGTTTCACAAATCATGTCAGAAAAATATATTATAATTTATCGATAAATCTAGAAAAAGTGAAACATTACTTACTTCGAACGCATTCCAATAAATCCACATAATTCTATAATTTTTCTTCCAAAAATTTTGTTCGTAGATCATATCGTGATATCCCATGATCAAACATCCACAATCCTATACATAATCAATTTCAATAATTAAAAAAAAATACGAATACCATATTTCAACGATTTAGATTGGGTCCGATCATCTAATTTCATCTAATCAAAATCTAATTAGGACCTAAACGATCCAAAGTTTGACTATCAGATCAAATCGGATTCGAAGTGATAGGATCGAGGTTTCTTCATCGATTTCATAAAATCAAGTGGAGAGAGAAAATCAGAGGAGAGAGAATTCATGAGGTACAATTCGAATTGATCAGATGATACAATCCAATATTACGATTGGTCCAATATCTCGATTGGTGAAATCAACATGATCAAATCAAGTCATGGCTAGATCGAAATCATAGATTATCAAATCTAAAGATTCATGGTCTGATTAAGGTGGGTGCCAGTACGCTGTTTGACAATCATGGATCAGGATTCTTCATTAGAATCAGATTAGGACTATTAAAAAAAAAAATTTTCATTCACTAACCTTTTTAGAGAGAGAATCAATCAAGAGAGAGAATATTTTAGAGAGAAAAAATTTTAGAGAGAGAAAATTCTAGAGAGAGAAAATTTATCTTGAATTCTTCAGACAATATGATTTAACAAATCTGATCGATCAGATCAAATCATGCTGAAATTATCATGTGGATAATTTAATAAAATTATAAAAATTAAAATCTTAAAAATACCTGATCTGATCAAAGTGGATATCGGTGTACCGTCCGACGATCACAGATCAAAAAATTCATCACTAGGATCATTTAAATTCATCATCATTCTTCTCAAAATTCTAAAAAATCTTAAGAGAGAGAAATAATCTAGAGAGAGAATTTTAGAGAGAGAAAGTAGAGAGAGAAAGTCTAATTCTAGAGAGAGAAAATACTAGTTCAGGATGAAGAGAGAGAGGGAAGAGAGAGAAACTCTCTTTCTCATATTTTATTATTTATATCATTATTTATTAATTAATTTATTTTATTTTTCTTCTTTTCTTTCTCTCTTTCTTTCTCTTTTTTTTTCTTTTTCCTTCATGGAAGAGAGAGGAGAAAATCCTATTTATTATTATTAAATTATTATTATATTATTTTTTTTTTTCTGTTTTTTCTTTTTTCTTTTTTTTTTCTTTTTCTTTTCTTTTCCTTCGTTTTCTTTTTCTTTTCCTTCTTCTTCTTCTTTCGTTGAAACAGAACAGGGGACTGTGGTCTCCCCATTCTTCTCCGTCCCAATCTCATGGAGGTCTCACTAGAATGGCGAGTGGGGGTTCAACCCAGGGCGGCCCAACCGTGGCTTCATGTTCGGGTGTTTGCCGGTGATGGGCGGTGTCGGAAAACACACACACACGGACGGCCAAAACAGGGGTTTCAAAATCTCGAAATTTTTCTCAAAAAAAAAATAGCAATAAATCGGTAGAAATCCTGATTTATAATCAAAAGGAATTGAAGAGAGGAGTCTTTGATTCATTACCTTGCTCTTTGTGATATTTTTGGACCACTAAATCGCCGGCAAAAACCTTCAATCCGAGAATAAGGAAACAAGAAAAATCGGGAGAAAGAGAGATTTTAGGGTGATTCACGAAGGAGGAGACGAGGGGCTTGGGTTTTATAGAGGAAGAATACATTTTTTACTCGGATTCCCCTCTCTTTTTCACGGTGGGAAGAAGACTCTCAACGGTCGTTGAGAGTCTTCTTCCTCCGATATCCTCTATTTTCTCTTTTTTTTTTTCTTTTTTTTTTTTTGTTTGGGCTTGGCTGATTGTTGCATGGGCCGGGCCAGACCATGACAAGGGTTCATGGGAATTTGCTGAAAAAAATCATCCCTTAAATCCAACAACTCGCAGTTGCTCTACCTTATAGACTGACTTGAATATTGCATGAGGAATCATTCAATGCAGGAACCTATTCCAAGGAAAGACTAACTAATGATATCCAAATTGACTTCTTTAAGCCCGAAGTTTCTGCATCCTAAAATGCTGGAAGTGATCGAAAGTTTCCTAGAAAACCAATCTGAACTAGTTTTGGCATAGATAAGTAGAGATGAGCTAAGTTTTGGGCTCAATATCATTGCTTGTGTTCTGAGCCCTTTGAGAAGTATGGACTTAAGTAAGACAAGGAATCATAGCAGGACTCATTCCTTGTCTCCTAACAGAAATTTTAAACAACTAACCCTCTTTTCCACTGAAGAGGTTGATACCACTTTGTCTCCACTGTCCCCTGGAGAATAACAATCTTTGCTTGATCCTTCTGAAGTTCCGATCCTCCTGCAGCTCACTTGGCAGTCCAACATATTTAAGAGTTGGATGGTGCATTAGAGAGGATCGGCAGAGTGCATCTTCTGATGGAGTTGTGCACCGGTGTGTAGCTCTTTGATTGGATCACATCCAAGGGGAGCTACTCAGAGAGAAAAGTTGCAGCAGTATGTAGAGACATTGTGAATATGGGCATCTGTGCACTTCATGGGGGTGATACAAGCCAGAGAACTTGGTGGTGAGCAAAGATGAGGAGCTCAAGGCCACCAATTTCTGGCGTTTTAGAAAATTATAAATTCATCATTTGATAATTGGAGGGAGAAGTCGAAACTTGTCATTCTAAAAATTTGGGGAGCCTAAAAAAATCATTTGAAAATTTTAATAAGATAAATTCAGAAATATAATTTAATGAAATGCACATATGAAAAAGGAATTGATTTATTTTTGTTGTAATTCACCATTACAATGATTTATGGGGTCATTTATGCAATATTTTACTACTAACTCGGAGGATATTACATTTCTATGAAAATTTTTTATTTTTTTGACGGCCAGGAAATATTCTCCAGTGGATTTTAAATTCTAGGTTATAATTGGTGCTCTTACTCCGGTTTCACTAATAGATTTCAAGATTGTCACTTAGGAATATTTATTCTACCAGAAATATAACTAGTTATTTTTAAGATATAAAAGATGTGAAATTGGCATTCTTGCTGATGCTTCATAAATAGATTTCAAGTTTGATGATTACGATGAGAAATCACAAAAAAAATAAATGATTAGTTTTTTTAATATTCAAAAGATGTAAGATTGATGTTCATTTTGTGATTTCATAAAAAGATTTAAAGATTTATATTTCTGAAGAATAATTTTTACTAGAATTAATAACCTTTCATAAATAAGATAGTAAAGATGTTGAGAAAGATCCCTTACGAGTACATAATACGGATCACCCATTCAAGATCACTAATCCAGATGACGATGTCGATATCATAACAGAAAGAAAGAAGAAATATATATAAAAAAAAAAAAGACATGATCAAATATGTAGATTAGCCCAAGGCTTACTTTTACAGAACATGCAACCTTCACTATGAAAAAAAAACAAATATAAGAGGAGATCATACATTCTCAGCTCTCATACATCAATCTCTTTCTCTCTCAACAAGAAGCTCTCAACCCTTACAATGCTCTCAAAATATCCCAAAAAAAAATCCTTTGCCACTCACCAAGACCCTTAGGCTCGCTCTTTGTTTCCACAGGTCGTTAGGCCTATTTTAAAGAGTCCAAAATAAGTTGCAATCGCATCCATACTCTTGTTTGCACTAAAAAATCCTTTTTGACAGTCTGATCTTGCTCACTCGCATTCTTGACCTTCCGATCGCATAAAACAACACCTGAACAATGCCCTCAGCTACTGGATCGTGCCTTCCCGGGCATAGATTGCACGAAATAGCTTATGGACTGTGCGAAACGGTCCATGGACCGCACGAAACATTTGGGCCTGCTTCCGTGCCATGGACCACTCATGCACCACGTGCCTCACACGTGGGTGCACCTTGGACTGCGCAGTGGTCCGCGCATCCTGGGCCGTATGCTGCAGGCGGGCCTGCATGCTGCGGGCTGCACACAGTAGGTCTGGGCACCCGCAAACCAAGCCTGCAGGCCTATGCGCAGCTGTTCACTATGCCTGTGGGTCTCCTCTATCTTGGGCTTTGTTGCTATGGGCTTTTCTACTGTAGGATGAATTTGAAGTATCAAAATCCAATAATATCCACCTCAACTTGACATTCGGTCTCCACATAACTTCGAGAGCTTCTGGATAATCTTGTCCCCATGCTCTGAAAAATATACCTAACTACTCATGGATGGGCAATCATGAGAGTCGAGTTAGGCCACTCAATCCCATCTTCATCATATGCTGTGACTTGTCTGATCTAAGATCTGCTCGGAATAGCCTTCTGTGGTAATAAAACTTCATCCTGTGACGTCACCTATCATCCTTCTGAGTTTTCCATCTCGTACCCAATCCATCTATACCTGGAGCTCCATCTCGCTCTGAGCTTCCACTGATTTTGGAAGCTCCATCTCGCATTGAGCTCCCTGCCAATAAGTAATGTCTTCCATATCTCTTTCCCTTCATCATAACTCTACTATCGTGTAGAACTTTAGAATTCCATCCTCAGCTCTCCTTCTGTAGCTGTTTGAATCCAGCTTGCTCAGTGAAATCAAATTATTCCTAAAATTGGGTATGTATCGGATCTTGTCCAATTTTTTTACTACTCCATCATGAGTCTATAAACAGACAGTCCCAATACCCTTAATCACACAGCTCGATCCATCCAGCAGATGAACAATACTCTCACTATTCTCTGGAGAGTCAAATAGCTCCTCTCTAATAAACATAATGCGAACATGCAAAATCTAAAATTCATTACGGAGAAGAAGTAGATACCTCATCAGTCATCAGAAGAACATCATCACTTTCTTCAGTATCGCTACCTTGGATCACCGTCGTAATAGCTTTCATTCGATCTCTGAGCTATGGACAATCTCTAACTCAATACCCTAACTCATCATACCTATAACATCTGATCTTGCTGTAGTTTCTCGACTTGGATCTGGATCGCCCATCTTGCGATCTTCTATCCTTCGTCTTCTGCCACCACCTCCTCCAATCACAGCCATAGCTGAGTTGCCATCTGAACTTGAAGCTCAATTCTTTCATTTGAGAACTCATTCTGAAGAAGTACAAAAGTAATCTCATCCATCTTGATAGTGGTCTTTTCCATAAGAAGAGCAATCACCAAAAACTCAAAAGAAGGGAAAAAAGATGAAAACAAGACTGACGTCTTGATCTTCTTCTCAACCTTTTTACCAATATTAAGGAGATCAGTGAGGATCTTCTGGAAGTTGTTGAGATATTCTGTCCTTTGCTAATCCATAGCTGGTAGAATTACTTTCAGAGGAAGAGAACATTGATGAGTGACTTCATCATATACATTACCTCAAGCTTCATCCACATCATCATTGAGAAAGTCTTCCTAAGCACATGGATCATCACATCATCTATCAAGTATAAATAGATCGTACTTACCATCTGCATCTGGAGCTACCTTCAATCCTTCTCCTCCATGATAGTCAGCTTCTCTTCGTACAAGAGAGCATCAATCAATCCTTGTTGAATGAGCACATCCTTCACCCTTGCTTGCCATAGAAAAAAATTATTCTTCCCATCACACTGATTGATCTCCACTTTCATTGAGCATATCTTCTCCATCTTCTTCAACCTCCATCAACATCGTCATAATCTGGATAATCATGTGCTCTGATATCACTTATTGGAAAGGATCCCTCACGAGTACGAAATATGGATCTTCTGCTCAAGATCGCTAGCCCAGATGATGATGTTGATACCACAACAGGAAGGAAGAAGAAATAGAAAAATAAAAATAATATAATCAAGTACGTGGATCAGCTCAAGATTTATCTTCACAGGACATGCAAGCTTCACTATGAAGAACAAATACAAGAGAAGATCACACCCTCTCAACTCTCATATATCAATCTCTCTCTCTCAACAAGAAGCTCTCGACCCTTATAATGCTCTCAAAATATCCTAAAAAAATCCTTTGCCGCTCACCAAAACCCTCAAGCTCGCTCTCTATTTTCATAGGCTGTCAGGCCCCATTTAAAGAGTTCAAAACAAGTTCCAATTGCATCCATACTCTGTTTGCACCCAAAAACCCCTTCTGACCATTTGATCTTGCCTGCTCGCATTCCTGACCATTTGATTGTGCAAAACAGCACCTGATCAGCATCCTCAACCATCGGATCACATCTTCTTGGGCATAGACCATGCAAAATGTCTGGGTGCATTTCCATGCCATGGATCGCTCATGTACCACATGTGCACTGCGTGCCTCATGTTAAATGCATATCCTACAAGCCAGTTGTTGGCTAACACATTTTTATTCTATGATATAAATTTATACTTAAACTATTGATTTAATCAATAAAGGATAAGTTTTTTTCTTTTATTCAAATGTTATGTATTTTTGAATCATCTTTGAAATCGATGTTACAATATATATTCTTAAATATTGAGAATTAGAGACATGTATAATTAATTCCTAAATTGCTCTCAGTTATAGGATAGTCATGGAGACAGTGATCTATCCAGATAGCTGACACATGATTCACTTCCTTCGAAATAGATAAGTCTCTAATCTATGATGTAGAGATACTGAGTAGAAAATATAGATAGTTGTTAGAGAATAACTAATACTAAACATGATCATACAAAAAATTACACAGATTTCTATTCGATTGTCAGTGATCATCTTAATGCTGTAGTTGTGTAACTGATATTTTGACCTGCAGGTGTCACAACTGCTCATAGTAAGACTGCTGTAGTTTAACTACACATAAATATTAACTCGATTATGAATTTTTGTAGTGAATGTTGGCTTCAGTTGGTTGAGCTGTACGAGCGACGTGTGCATCTAGATAGGATTTATCGACCTTGATAGAAAGGAGTAGTTCTATAAGATTTGAGAAGCTGAATCCATAAATCTATGGCTATAACAGTGTGATTAATAGAAAGAAGTTTTCATTAGAAATCACTATTGGACTTGAGCTGATCGGATCTATCATTTGATTGATGATGGGGTTTGAAAATTTATCTATGATCTGTCATCAAGTCAGGACTCACGATAGAGAAACTGTATCATACATTAACTACACCTAGAGGTTATATTTTGATTCTGCTGGATTGTCACTATATATTATTAGATATTACTGATGGATTATGAGAGCTCAATAGGATCATTTTGAATCAATGATCCTCATCGAGTTAGAGTGAAACTGTTCTGACCCACTAGAAGGAGTTTTAGTGATACCTATGATAGAGATCATGGTATTTCTCACTACCAGACAGAATTAAACCTATAAGATCACACATAAAGAAAAAAGATCTGGATTGGTTATAATTGGGCTTATGAAGTATCAATTAATATGGATTTAGAGAAATCCTATTGGGTTCATGTTAACCTTGTTAGCACCTGGGTGAACCCAATTTCTCTTGTGGTTGGTTTACTTATATGATGAGTTTTAACTAATTCATATACTTGATTTGAACCTAATTGAATTTGATTCAATAAGATCCAATTATTTGATAATTAATTTATGGCTTGGATTAAATTGAGAAAGAGCTTCTTAGTTAAGAATTCTTGAAAAAAAATTATGAAATCATGTGGACTGATTTGTATATTTAATTGGATCCCATATGATGGGATGCCTAAAGTAGGGTGTGACTTTGGGTGTGTTTTGGATGGCATCCCATTTAATTGGTCCCACTATATTGTGGCTAGAAATTCTAATATAATTAGAATGAGAGATCCTAATTTGATTAGGACATCCTTAAGTTGTCTATATAAAGGATCCTAGCCCTTTAGTTCTCATAAGATCTCTCCTCCTCCTTCCTTGCTGCCAACTTCACTAGGCCCATGCCTCCCTCCTCTTCCTCTCTCTAGCCCATGCCCCTTCCCTCTCTTGGCATCCTCTTTAGGAGCCAAAAAGGGGTGGACGGCACATAGGAGTGGTGTCAATTAGTTGGCACCACTTGTTTGGTTCTTGTTTTTTTTGCTCTCATGTTTGTTGAGAGTTGGTTACAATAACTTCTTAGTTGTTGTTCTTCTTGATTAGTTGAAGAAGGATTCTTGGTTTCTTCAAAAATTAAGAAAGAAAGATTAAAAGGATCATCAAAGGGATTTTGTTTCGATCCAGGCTTGGTTCAAGCCTTTTTAGGTTTTGAGTTCAAGTGATTTGTATCAAAAGAAGTCTATCTAAGTTGGTCCTATAGATATCCATAGAGGCAGGACGCTTGTGCTGCTGATTCAGAATCTGTCCAGGCCCAGATCTAGGGATTGAATTAGATTCAACTCCAATTACAGGTTTGAAGCAAAAGGAAAAGCGATTCAGGTATGTGAATTGCTTACCGACTTTCGTTTGTTATTCTTAAAATCAATTTTTGTTAATTTCAGTATATGAACTAGATCTATAGGTACTTTCATATGATGGATGCATGCTTAAATTAAAAATATTTTAATCTAATTTTTTGTTGTATTTTGGATTAAAAAATTTTAAAATCCACATGTAGTAGTATCTATAGAAAATTCAATAGTAGTATCAGAGCCATATGTTCATATGTATGAAAGTAGCATAAAAATTTTAAAAATTATTTTTAAAATTTTAATTTTAGATCATACATGAGATGTATATGTTTATGTTCAGATCTAAAAAGTATTTTAGATCTGATTTCTATTTATATATACGATATATGAAAGCATGCATAGGTTAGAAATTAAATTTTTGCAATCTAAATTTTTCATATATGCAATATATGATAGCATGTTTAGATCTAAAATTAATTTTTAAAAATTTTAAAATTTTTTATGTATATAATATATGATTGCATGCATGTTCTAAAAGTATTTTAAGAATCAAAAATTTACTTTTTATGCAATTAATTTAGATCTGAAATCTGTTTCAATGATTTGAAATTAATATGTGCATAAATCATTGGGCATAGGTAGTTTTGTATTAGGTCAATGAATTACATCTTAGGTTACAATTAGATCATATTAGATTGAAATTGATGTAGCTATTGATCAAATCAAGTCAGGTGTTGATTTAGATTAGATCAATTGAGCTTATGGTTCTACAAGTATTGTAGATTGAGTTGATTAAACCCCATATGTAGAATCGAGTCAACCTAAGGATCTAATCCGGCTTTATAGCTTGAATCCTATTCACCTAAGCTAATTAATTGAAACCAATAAGCCATTTGATGTTTAAGGCAAGTCTCGATCGATGGTTTCTAATTGGGAGGTTACTCACCTAGATAATTTTTGCTTACGGTGAGTTAATAGTGTACCCTCCCACTAGTCTTACTACCTGACTAATTGGATGATTGGATTCATTAATTGTCAAAGAGTTTTAGTTTAGCCCATGCTAATTAGATCGGTCATGTGATAACTAATTAGATGAGACCTTACCTAAACCTTCCTAATTAAAATTAAGCCTTATGATTTCCATCATTGTAGAAATGCGGGCATGGTACTAGTGTTGATTGTTTTTAGCTGGTTACAGTGATTTAGTTACATCGAAAACATGCAATCACTCTACTAGCAATGAGTTGCTCCAAGATGAAGATAGGGTTGGACCCAATATATGTTATTTGAGGGACTCAATAACAGCTTCATACCTACTTGAGAACAGTAGGTCAGGATTAACTAAGGAATAGGAGCAATATGTGTTATCTGAGCTCTCATGACTTAAAGATCAAGTCGCTGTAATATGCTTAGAGAAGCACCTAGATAAAGAGTTACCTATGCATCGGTATGTGTGTTATCAATAACTATTAGATGAGGTGCACGGCATCGATGGGACCGTAGCACTCTTTAAAACCTTACATTGGTCGCATCAGATTTTTGTTTTTCATCCAAAGAGTATCGAAATCCAAAAAATAATGGGAGTCTATTTGCATCTAAAAGTTTTTAAAGTAAATATAATTTTAAGTATAAATATCTAACTAAAATTTTTACTCTCGTAGATAAATAATGTTGGCCTCTAACCCACTAACCCGCATCCTTGAAACCAACCGACTGACTGGTACAAATTATAAGAACTGACTCAAAAATCTCAGGATAGTCCTAACATCCGAAAAGATTGGATATATACTTGATCAGGACCCCTCAGCCTTATCAGCCCATTCTACAGCAGAGCAAAGAGCTACTCTGGACAAGTGGACGGATGATGACCTAAGGGTGAAGTGCTATGTACTGGCTTCGATGTTAAATGAGTTGTAGAGTCAGCATGAGCATATGCCCACTGTCCGTGCCATGATCACTCACCTGCAAGAGTTGTACGATGAGCAGAGTCGAACCACACATTTTGAATTGTCCAGGTGATTATTCAATATGAAGATGTAGGAGGGGCAGTCAGTCCATGATCACTGTATGACTATGATGAAGGATCTAAAGGAGTTTGAGAAGCTCGAGTTAAATATGCAGAGAGAGCTAGAAGTAGATTTGATCCTCTAATCTCTGATCAATTTATTTGGACAGTTTATTGTAAACTACCACATGAACAAATTAGACTACAATTATCCGAATTAGTTAATATGCTAGTCACTGCTGAGGGTACCTTGACAAGTTCAAGGAGCTCTGTTCTTACTGTTGAGCGGGCATCTTCTAAGAGAAAATCTCAAGGAAAAAAAAATAAGCCTGCAAAGAAGTAGAAGAAGGAGAGCAAACCCAAGAAGGATACTCCAAAAAAAATTGTGGAGAAAGGAAAATGTTTTCACTGCAACTCCGATGGCCACTGGAGGAGAAACTATCCTACTTTTCTGGAGAGCCTGAAGATGAAAAAAAGTGATCAACCTTCTGAAGGTATGCTCATAATAGAATCTAACATAATGATTTCTTCTACTTCAAGTTGGGTATTGGACTCTGATTCTAGTGCTCATATATATACTTTAATACATGGTTTAATAGGAAATAGAGGTTAAGACAAGGTGACATGATCTTTCGGATCGATAATGGAGCAAAAATTACTACAGAAGCCGTTGGAACCTATCTTCTTCGATTACTGTTAGGCTTTAGATTAGATTTAAAAGACTGTTATTTTATTCCTGTAGCTAGCCAAATTTTGATTTTGGTCTCTATACTAGCACAAGATGGATATATTTTTTAATGTAGTAAAGATTTTTATTCTATTTATTTATGAAATAAATTGATTGCATTTGATCTTTTGATTGACAGTCTTCATCATTTGCATGTTGATGCTAATGTGAATTTAAATCAGCAAGTAGTGAATGCTGTAGGCCAAAAAAGACCCAGAGAAGAGTTTAACCATAAGTACTTGTGGCACTATAGACTTAGTCATATGGAGAGGACAGGATAAATAAACTGAAAAGGATGAGATCCTTGACTTAGTTAAATATGAGTCGATTCCAACCTGTGAATCATGTCTTCGAGAAAAAATAACTAGATTACCCTTTGTGGGACAAGAAAAAAAGGCCACTGAGTTACTAACCCTAGTATACACCAATATATGTGGCTCATTTGATGTGTAGGCTAGGGATGGTTATAGCTACTTCATTACTTTTACTAATGATCTATCACGGTATGAGTATATATTTTTTATGAAACAAAAGTTTGAAGCCTTTGAAAGGTTCAGAGAATTCAGGCATAAGGTAGAGAAGCAAACGGGTAAACCCATAAAAATTCTGTGATCTGATCGAGGAGAAAAATATCTGACTATTAAATTTTTGAGATATCTTAAAAAAAATGACATAGTCTCTTAATGAACTCCTTCCAGTACATCTCAACTCAATGAGGTATCCAAAAGGAGAAATAGGATCCTATTGGATATGGTCCGATCTATAATGAGCTTCACTGACTTACCCTTACTTCTTTGGGGACATGCCTTACTTACCATGATGCATATTTTAAATAGAGTTCCTTCTAAGTCTGTTCCTACCATATTATATGAGATATGACATGGTAAGAAATCGAGTTTGAGTTACCTTAAGACTTGAGGATGTCCAGCTTATGTTAAAAATAAAAAGCTGATAAGTTAGAAGATAGATCAGTTGTAGCTTGGTTTATAGGATATCCCAAAAAATTTATTGGATACTACTTTTACTTTCTACAAGACCACAATGTGATTGTGAGTCATAATGCCATATTCCTAGAAAAATAGTTTATTTAGGATGGTGATAGTAGGAGGTTAATTGAGCTTGATGAGAATGTCTCTCAAGAGCAACGAGCTAAAGATTCTCAGCAATCCATCCAGGATGAGCCAGTAGTTATTGTTCTACATCCACCTCATAGATCAAGTAGAATCTTCCATCCTCCTAAAACATATATGGGTATGCTAATGTAGAGAAAGTGTTCCTTATAAGAGATAGGAGTCATGGTGATGATCCTAATATTTTTGATGAGGTGATGTCTGACATCGATTTCGAAAAATTGTTAGATACAATGAAGTCAGAAATTAACTCAATACACTTGAACCAAGTATGGATCTTAGTGAATCCACCAGAAGAAATTATTCTCATTGGATGTAAATGGATCTACAAAAGAAAAATAGGTACCGATAGCAAGATAGAGACCTATAAAGAAATACTGGTGGCGAAGAGTTATAGTCAGTGCGAAGGTATTGACTATCATGATATTTTTTACCTGTATCATGTTGAAATCCATCCACACATTGCTTGCTGTTGTAGCCTATCATAATTATGAAATCTGACAGATAGATGTGAAAAATATTTTTTTGAATGGACATCTTGAAAAAAATATCTATATAGAGCAACCTTTGGGTTTCATATCTGGTGATAGTGATCACCGAGTTTGCAAGCTGCAAAGATCTATTTATGGACTAAAGCAAGCTTGTCAAAGCTAAAATCTTCGTTTCAATGATGCGATCAAATCATTTGGTTTCATAAGAAATGAAAAAAAATCTTATTTACAAAAAGATCAGTAGGAGCATGCTTGTCTTCCTTGTACTATACGTCGACGATATTCTCCTTATCGAAAATGATATTTTCATGCTGACTTAGATCAAAGCTTGATTGTTTAAGAAATTCTTCATGAAAGATCTAGGGGAAGCATCCTATATCCTTAGGATAAAGATCTATAGAGATAGATCTAAGAAGATGCTTGACCTGTCACAAAAGTTGTATATAGAAAAGGTGCTCAAATGGCTCAGCATGGAAAAATTTAAAAAGAGTTTGTGACCCCTTAGGTATAGTATTCGATTATCTAAGATGATGTGTCCTAATACTTCTGAGGAGATCGAGTGTATGAGTAGAATCTCTTATGCTTCGATGATTGGGAGCCTCATGTATATCATATTATATACTCGATCTGATATTGCCTTTACTGTGAGTGTCATGAGCAAGTATCAGTCGAATTCAGACAATGAGCACTGGATAGCTGTAAAGAATATCCTTAAGTACTTACAAAAGACTAAGGATTTGTTCTTGATTTTTGAAGGAATGCCTGAATCATTGGTTCGATATGTTGGAAGGGTTTCAAAGTAATCGATCAATGGAGACTGAGTACGCTATAGATGTGTAGGATGCATTCTGATTCTTTTGTTAGTTGCAGAATTAGATGTCATGCCATCAGATGCTATGACACTATACTGCAAAGACAATGGTCTCATATCCTTTCTAAGGAGCTAAAGTCTCACCAGAAATCCAAACACATAGATCAGTGGTATATGCGACTACTTCAAATAGAAATATATTGAGGTATGAAGAGTAGACTCTATGGATAATGTGGCAGACCCACTAACAAAGCAGTTGAATCAGTCCAAAATGGAAGCTCATCTTAAAAAGATGGAACTTAAATTAATGGCTAATTGACTTTAGTCCAAGTGGGAGATTGTTAGATGTATGCTCTAGAAGTCATTTATTAACTGATATATTTTTATTCTATGATATAAATTTATACTTAAACTATTGATTTAATCAATAAAGGATAAGTTTTTTTTTTTTATTCAAGTGTTATGTATCCTTGAATCGTCTTTGAAATCGATGTTATGATACATATTTTCAAATGTTGAGAATTAGATATATGTATGATTGATTCCTAAATTACTCCTGATTATAGGATAGTCATGGGGATGGTGATCTATCCAGATAGACTGACGTATGATTTGCTTCTTTCGAGATAGATGAGTCTCTAGTTTATGGTGTAGAGACACTGAGTGAGAAGTGTGGATAGTTGTTAGAGAATAATTAGTACTGAGCATGACCATACGAGAGATTACATGAATTTCTATTCAATCATTAGTGATCATTTCGATGCTGTAGTTGTGTGACTGGTCTTTTGACCTATGGTGTCATAGTTGCTCACAGTAAGACTGTTGTAGTTTGACTACACATAAATATTAACTCGATTATGAATTTTTGTAGTACATGTTGGCTTCAATTGGATGAGCGGTGCAAGTGACGTGTGCATCTAGATAAGATCCATCGATCTTGATAGAGAGGAGCAGTCCTATGAGATTTGAGAAGTGGAGTCCATAAGTCTATGACCATAATAGTGTGATTAATGAAAAAAAATTTTCATTAGGAATCACTATTGGATTTGAACTGATCAGATCTATCATATGACTGATGATGGGGTTTAATGATTTGTCCATAACTTATCATCTAATCGAGACTCGTGATAGAGGGATTGTATCATACATTAACTATACCTAGAGGTTCTATTTTGATTCTGCTGGATTGTCACTACATATTGCTAGATGTCATTGATGGATTGTGAGAGCTCAATAGGATCATTTTGGATCAATGATCCTTATTGAGTTAGAGTGAAACTATTTTGATCCACTGAAAGAGGTTTCAGTGATGTCTATAATAAAAATTATGGTATTTCTTACTATCAAACAGAATTGAACTTATAGGATCACACATGAAAGGAGAAGATCTGGATTGATTATAATTGAGCTTATGAAGTATTAATTAATATTGATTTAGAGAAATCCTGTTGAGTTCATATTAACCTTGCTAGCACCTGGATGAACCCAATTTCTCTTGTGGTTGGTTTACTTATATGATGAGTTTTAGCCAATCCTTATACTTGATTTAAACCTAACTGAATTTGATTCAATAAGATCTAATTGTTGGATAATTAATTTATAGCTTAGATTAAATTAAGAAAGAGTTTCTTAATTAAGAACCCTTGAAGAGAATTTATAGAATCATATGGGCTGATTTGTGTATTTAATTGGATCTCATATGATAGGACGCCTAGAGTAGGGTGTGGCTTTGGGTGGCACCCTATTTAATTGGTCCAACTATATTATGATTAGAAATTCTAATATTATTAAAATGAGAGATCCTAATTTGATTAAGACATCCTCAAGTTGTCTATATAAAAGATCCTAGCCCTTTAGCTCTCATGAGATCTCTCCTTCTCCCTCTTTGCCACCACCTTCACTGGGCCCACTCCTCCCTCCTCTTCCTCTCTCTAGCCCAGGCCTCTTCTCTCTCTTGATGTCCTCCCTTGGAGCCAAAAAGGGGTGGGCGGCACATAAGAGTGATGTCAATTAGTTGGTGCCACTTGTTTGGTTCTTGTTCTCTTTGCTCTCAAGTTTGTTGAGAGTTAGTTACAACCACTTCTTAATTGTTGTTCTTCTTGATTAGTTGAAAAATCAAGAAAAGATTCTTGATTTCTTCAAGAATCAAGAAAGTAAAATTAAAAGGATCATCAAAGAGGTTCTGTTTCAATCCAGGCTTGGTTCAAACCTATTCAGACTTTGAGTTCAAGTGATTTGTATCAAGAGAAGCCTATTCAGGTCGGCCCTGTGGATACCCATAGAGGCAAAATATTTGTGCTGCTGATTCAGAACCTGTCCAGGCCCAGATCCAGAGATTGAATTGGATTCAACCTCAATTACAGATTTAAAGCAAAAGAAAAAGTGATTCAGATATGTGAATTGATTACAAGTTTTTGTTTATTATTCTTAAAATCGATTTATATTAATTTCAGCATATGAACTAGATCCATAGGTGCTTTCATATGATGGATGCATTCTTAGATTAAAAATATTTTAATTTGATTTTTCACAGTATTTTGAATTTAAAAAAAAAAAAAATCCACATGCACTAGCACCTATAGAAAATCCAACATCTCGTACAAAGGCGTACTTTGGACCACGTAGTGGACCGCATGGTGGTCTACACATCTTGGGCTGCGTGCTATGAGCCTGCATGCTGCAGGCCACATGCAGTGGGCCTGGGCGCCTGTAGGCCAAGCCTATGGGCCTGGGCACCCACAGGCCGAGCCTGCAAGTCTGTGCGCTGCTGTTCGCCGCGCCTATGGGTCTCCATATTATGCTTCGCCACTGTGGATTTTTCTGCTGTAGGTCAAATTTCGAGATACCAAAATCCAACAAAAGATAGTAGTATGACACCAAAGACCTTAGAGGAAGGGAGGTGCAATGCTTTTGCTTATTCAATATTACTCTAAAATTATAAAAATACTTTTCATTTTAGTTATATCTTTCATATCCTTTGATTTAATTCTACTTCCATTATTACTTTTATTTATCTCCGTCATTTTGCTACTTTACGTACAAATGTGGGATAAGGGGCAGTTATGTAGGATAAAGCATATAAAAGCTCTCTTTCCACTTGATAAATGACCGTAAAGAAAATTTCTTAGAATAATATGAAGACACAAAATTTTCGATCTTTTTCTATTGAGTAAAAAAAGGGAAACTATTCTGAAAACATGAGCATAATTATGGGGTATCAATGATGCGCATGTGGACCACTCTCAGGGTTTTAATGTTAGACATGATGAGAAAAGTAACATCCCATTTGAATATGTCATATGCGTTATGCATATAAAATGCTACAACAATACAGTATAATTCACTATTGAATTAGAAAGTATTGAAAGCTTTGAAGTGTATGCACCTTTTCCACATATTCAACTGACAAAAGCAAAAGCAATGTTTTGGCATTTGGATCGGACCTACCGGTTTGACTGGGGATTAGATAGGTCTCCAGTTTGAATTGTTTAAAAAACTTAATAGGAAAACATTAGACAAAACTGTTAGAATTGGATAGATTTATTAGACCGGTCGATTTGGACCAAGTTTTCTAGTTTCTCTTAAGAGGGTTTAGGTTTAGGTCTCCATCTTATCTCAATTTTCTCACCTAAAAAAACCTCAATATGTCCCATTGCCGTGAATCTCTGGTGAGTTGCTAAAAGCTGAGGTGTTGTGCCTGATTGCTTGATGATGGAAAACCTACAAAAACAAGTCTACTTATCAAAAATTGTCTGACGGAAGATCTTCTGATACTTAAATCAGTCAGAAAAAAAGAACAGTTGAAAAGACCAAAATGTAAAAGCCCAAAAATTTTATAATCAGAAAAAATTGACCCAATCCCCCTGCTTACTACTTTATATAGGATGGAGAGTGCCGTTACTGTATAACCTCCACCCCCTAGAGTTAGGAACATGGACATTATTACCCTTAGTGGACAATTACCTTCTTAACTGCCATTAAGATCATGTAATCGGCAATCAATGGGAGATTGTTACACCCATAATTCTCCGAACATGGGGGATTAACACCCACGTTAAATAATTGTTGCTAAACTCTTACTTCCATGAGATCAAGATTTTTGAGAAGAACCCGAATGAGTATCCAGCTGGACATTGGCGTTGTGTCAAACTTAGTTGGCTTAAACTTGATTTAGTCTTACTTTGTTGGTTGAATTCCGAGTTATATCATCGGCCAAAAAACTAAGTCAGCACAAACTGCTCTGTAGGTTGTATGTTCAGTCGGTAAGGGGACGAGGATAAACTTTAGTCAATTAAGCGACGAAGATTTACCCCAACATGTCCCATCTATTTTCTTCTCATCCGGTCACTGAGCCATCCTCCTCTTCTCTTCAAAGATGACCCTAATTTGCCGAGGTTCTCTTATTGCCACACTCCTTAATCGAAGCTAAAGCCCTCTCCTTCTATTCTCTTTTTCTTCTCTAAAAATATTTTTTCATACCTTCTCCCTTGCCCCCTCCCTTCTTCTTGTTTTCTGCTAAACTGTAAGACCTATTTCCTCCTAGTCCATTGATTCTTCATATTTAATTGAATTAGAGCTCCATCATTTGGTTTGTTGATAGAATAGTGTTGCCATCATTTTTTGAGGATTTGATCTTGCTATATATTTTTTTTGTCAACAAAAGTGAGAGATGGAGGTGTAGAGGTCGTTGGCACAGAGAGAACATCACTGAAAGGGATAGAGGAGGGAAGAGGTGAGAGAGGGAGAGATGAGATATTGATCTTGCTTTATTTCTTTTTTGCTAGCAAAGGTGAGAGATGGAAGCGTAGAAGTTGTTGCGCCAAGGGAGAACATCACTAGAAGGGGTAGAGGAGGGGGAGATGAGGGGGAGGAAAAGGATGGATTTTTTTTTCTTTGAATTCTTCTTATTTTTTGATTTTTTTATTATTTTTTAATTTTTGAAAATAAAAAATATATTTATGAGGCCATGCTGACATCATTGATCGGACCGACTCAACCTGTGAACCGCTTAGGGCACTTAGTTATCTTCCAATCTTATTTTCAAAATATTGAGCCAAAGTTGACCGTTGATGAAAGTGAAGAGGTATTAATAGAGGCTCCAGAAAGACAAAGTAGAAGTAGAAAGCAAAATCTAAATTTAAAACTAAATTAGAAATAATCTAAAGAAGAACTAGATGCGAGAAAGAAAAATTAGAAGAAAAATAGATGCTAAAAATTAAGATAGAAGATTGACTAGAAGATAAAAAAACTACTAGCAAGATAGTAGAATGTATCTAAGAATAACTAATAGCTTTATCTTGCTATCTAAGAACTTCGTCAATTCCTTGAATATACAAGATGCCCTTGAAGGGTGCTATAACTCACAGGAATCTATCAATCTACCATCGATTTTTCCCGAAATCCACTAACGTCACTCCAAGTCCACCAGTGCTTGCTACTAGAGTTTGTGCAGAATCTGCCACGAAAAATGTTATATTTTGCTCCAAATCTTATTTCCTTTTCCGTCTCCCATGATATCAAGGAATTCTACACCGGTTGAATCTCTATTTTAAGGACTTCCTTCTTTATAAGGAGGCCGTGGGCATCGTTTTGTTTGACAAGGGGTTCGATTGAGAGAAGATTGGTTCCAGGGGCTCTTGTGCTATTTTGGCTTTCTTTTGCTAGGTTTCCCGTGTGTGGACCTGTTCTCTGGCTGATCTCTCTCTCGCCTGTGCTTTGGTGTGGGCCTGTTCTCTGGTTCTCTCTCTTGCTTATGCTTCTTGTGCAGGCCTGTTTCTAGCTTCATCTCTTGTGCGCGGGTGTTCTGCTCTCTGGCCGATCTGCTCTCTGGCCGATTTATTGCCTGTGCCCCGTGTGCTGGTTGCTGGCCTGCCTCTGTTGGTCTTCGGTTGGTGGTCTACCTGCCTTCCTTCTTCTCGATTTCACAGATACTTTGTGCTGCTACGGCTGGTAAGGAGGTATCATCTTGATTTTTTACCGAAGGTTGAGGAAGGTATCTTCATCAGGTATTATTTATTATCTTAATCTATTGCCGAGGCTGAGATTGGTTGATCCGATTGGATCTCGGTTGCCTTCTATTCGATATATTGTTGCCTTCTTGTGGGATTCGGAAAAAGATATTTTATACCTCATATTGTATCTATTTTTCGGGACAGATTTATAGTGAATTGCTCCTCCTCCCCGTGGATGTAGGCCTTTTGTGCCGAACCACGTAAATCTTGGTTCTTTGTCTTTGTTTATTTATGCCTGCAATGTGTTTGGTGAATTGTCTCAAAGAAATTAGATATTAGATCACAAGCCCAGATCGATCCAATCCGGTGCGCGTTACTCCAACAATTGGTATCAGAGCATTTGGATGGCTGGTGACAAGAAACTAAGTTTCTCAATGGCTAATGATCCGGTGTCTGTCTCACACTCCACCATCGTCAGGCATGAAGTGGCCGTCTTTGATGGCACGGGAGATTTTTCACTATGGAAGGTAAGGATGAAATATCTGTTAGTTAAAGAAGGTGTTGCAAAAGCCCTTAAGGGTATGGATTCAATTCTGGGAGATAATGAAGCTGTTAAAGAAGAGATTAACGAGAGAGCCCTAGGAACCTTGTTTTCAGGTTTAAGTGATAAAGTCCTTCGTAATGTTGTGGAACTAGATACAGCCAAAAGTGTATGGGAAAAACTAGACAGTTTATACATGGCAAAATTCCTGACTAATAGATTATATTTGAGGGAAAAATTACACACATTTCATATGACAGAAGGAACTTCACTTAAAGATCACTTGGATGAGTATAATAAGCTCCTGCTTGATCTAGTAAATGTTGGTGTCGATGTAGACGAAGAAGATAAGGCTTTGATTCTAATTTACTCTTTACCCAAGTCCTTTGAACATATTACCACTACCATGCTTTATGGAAGAGAAACAATAAGTCTTGAAGAAGTAGAAGCTACTTTGTTATCCAATGAACTTAGATTAAAAGTACAGCTTCAGCATCAGGCTCAGACTTCAGCTCAAGGTCTTGTTGTTAGAGGTAGAGATGAACAGAAAAAGGGTGGACAAGGTAGGAGTAAGTCCAAAAATAGATCAAAGTCTAGGCTCAAAAGATCAGGTATTTGTCACTACTGCAAAAAGCCAGGTCACTGGAAATCTGAGTGTAGACTTCTACAATCTAAAAGGGAAAAGGAACAAAAGGATAAAAGAACAATCTCTGATACAGCATCAATTGCAGTTTCTTCAGGAAGTCATAGCAGTATATCAGATGATGCAGTATTCACAGCTGCCTGCAGTGTTAGTCATGCTGACACTTGGATAGTAGATTCTGGAGCATCTTTCCACATGACACCTCACAAGGAATGGTTCTCTTCCTTTAGATCTTGTGAAGGTGGTACTGTTCTTCTTGGAGATGATGGCATCTGTAATATAGAAGGTATTGGAACAATTCAAATTAAATCAAATTCAAATACCATGGTGATATTGGATGATGTCAGATATGTTCCTAAATTAAAAAAGAATATTCTCTCAATACATACCTTTGATAGAGCAGGATATGAGGGCAGATGGGGTAGAGGATCTATTACTATCAATAAAGGGGTATTAACTTTATTAAAAGGTAAATTAAGTGGAACCCTTTACTACTTGGATGGCAGTACAGTTGTTGGTCAGGCATCAGCAGTACAATCTTCTCTTGAGCAGTTGACACACTTATGGCACCAGAGACTAGGACACATTTCAGACAGAGGTCTACAGGAGCTGAGCAGACGTGGTCTGCTGAGAGGTCAGAAGATTGGTGCACTTGGATTCTGTGAGCACTGTATATTTGGAAAACAACACAGAGTCAGCTTCACTACAGGCGTGCACAGGACAACTGGTATATTAGACTATATTCATTCTGACCTATGGGGACCGCCCCAATTATATCCAAGGGTGGATCAAGATATATACTCACTTTTATTGATGATTACTCCCGAAAAGTCTGGATATACACCATTAAAAATAAGAGTGATGTATTTGAAACATTCAAATGGTGGAAGTCTATGGTCGAGAGGCAAACTGAAAGGAAGGTGAAAACTTTTCGTACTGATAATGGTTTAGAATTTTGTTCTACAGAATTTGATGACTTTTGCAAGTCAGAAGGCATTATTAGACATAGAACAACAGTAGGTACACCTCAACAGAATGGTGTGGCAGAACGCATGAACCGGACACTATTAGAAAGAGTCAGATCTATGCTATCTAGTTCAGGATTAAGTAGAGATTTTTGGGCAGAGGCCGCTCACACAGCCTGCTATATTATAAACCGATCTCCAGCATCAGCATTAAGCATGAAGACTCCTGAAGAGATGTGGACAGGAAGACCTGCAGACTATTCAAAACTCAGAATCTTTGGGTGCCTAGCTTATGCATATGTAAAAGATGGAAAGTTGAACCCTCGGGCTAAAAAGTGCATATTTATTGGATATGCATATGGGGTAAAGGGCTACAGATTATGGTGCACAGAACCTGGATCTCAAGGATTTCTAGTCAGCAGAGATGTGACATTCCATGAGACAGCCATTGATTCAAGGCAGCTACAGCCTAATTCTTCTCAAAGTGATCAGGATCGGGGTCAGCAGGATAGGAAGGTTGTAGACATTGATCAGACTGTTAAATCACAACAACAACAGACAGATGCACAGATTCAGACTCAGGAGGAGGTGACATTACAAGATCAGGATCAGATTGAGAGTATTGCCACTCGCAGACCAAAGCGTCAGATCAGAGCACCTCAAAGGTATGGTTTTGAGGATTCTGCTTGTGCTGAGTTAGTCTATTATGCTCTGAGTGTTGCAGACACCATTGGTGATGAGCCGACCATATTTCAGGAGGCCATTAGTAGTTCACGAGCTGATGAATGGACCATGACTATGGTTGAAGAACTTCAGTCTCTAGAAAAGAATCAGACTTGGGAGTTAATCAAATTACCAAAAGGAGAAAAGGCAATTGGCTGCAAATGGATCTTCAAAAGAAAAGAAGGAGCCACTCCTCAGGATTTTAGATATAAGGCCAGGTTGGTAGCAAAGGGATACAGTCAACGAGAGGGTATTGATTACAAGGAGGCATTTTCTCCTGTAGTCAAACACTCATCTATCCGTGTGTTACTTGCTTTTGTTGTTTCTCAAAATCTGGAGCTGGAACAACTAGATGTTAAGACAGCCTTTCTTCACGGTGATTTAGAGGAACAGATCTATATGCAACAACCACCTGGTTTTGAGGTTTCAAATAAAGAAGATCATGTATGCTTACTCAAGAGATCATTATATGGTCTCAAGCAGTCTCCAAGACAGTGGTACCACAAATTTGACAGATTTATGGTTGACCATGGATACAGTAGATCTTCATATGACAGTTGTGTGTATCACCAGCAGCTTTCAGATGGGTCCTTTTGTTATTTGTTATTATATGTGGATGATATGCTAATTGCAGCCAAAGATATGACAATCATCCAGAAACTGAAAACTGAGCTCAGTACTGTATTTGATATGAAGGACCTTGGATCGGCAAAGAAGATACTTGGGATGGAGATTATTCGTGATAGACAGTCAGGTAGATTCTTCCTTACTCAGCATAGTTATATTGAAAAAGTCTTGGACAGATTTGGTATGTCTACAGTCAAGCCTGTCACTACCCCCTTTGCCAGTCATTTTAGACTTTCTGCCAGAGACTCTCCTCAGACTGAGGATGAGGAGAGATATATGTCTAGAGTGCCATATGCGAGCGCAGTTGGCAGCATCATGTACGCGATGGTCTGCACTCAACCTGATATTTCACAGGCAGTAAGCGTAGTGAGCAGATATATGGATAAACCTGGAAAGGCTCACTGGTCAACTGTGAAATGGATACTTAGATATCTGAAAGGCACTTCTAAATTGGGATTGATATTCTCTACACAGAGTAATTGCATAGTTACAGGATTTTGTGATTCAGATTATGCTTGTGACTTGGACAGGAGAAGATCTTTGACAGGATATGTGTTTACTCTTTCTGGATGTGCAGTCAGTTGGAAGGCTACTTTGCAGTCTACAGTTACTTTATCTACCACTGAAGCAGAATATATGGCATTGACAGAGGCAGCAAAGGAAGCTATTTGGTTAAAAGGGTTAGTACAGGATTTGGGTCTCGAACATGATTGTTTAGACATTCATTGTGACAGTCAGAGTGCTTTGCACCTTGCCAGAGACCAGATGTATCATGAACGAACAAAACATGTAGATGTCAGATATCACTTCATCAGAGACCTAGTAGAGAAAGGTGATGTCAGACTTCAAAAAATATACACTGCCCATAATCCAGCTGATATGTTTACTAAACCAATCCCTGCAATTAAGTTCAGGAATTTCCTGAACTTGATTGGAATAAATATTTGGTAATGCCCTGCGGGGCTTGTGGTGAGGAGGAGGTTATAAATTTTTTCATATGATATAAAGGTACAATATTTGTCGCAAGGAGGAGGATTGTTATATTTGGCTCCAAATCTTATTTCATTTTCCGTCTCCCGTGATATCAAGGAATTCTACACCGGTTGAATCTCTATTTTAAGAAGGACTTCCTTCTTTATAAGGAGGCCGTGGGCATCCTTTTGTTTGACAAGGGGTTCGATTGAGAGAAGATTGGTTCCAGGGGCTCTTGTGCTATTTTGGCTTTCTTTTGCTAGGTTTTCCGTGTGTGGACCTGTTCTCTGGCTGATCTCTCTCTCGCCTGTGCTTCGGTGTGGGCCTGTTCTCTGGTTCTCTCTCTTGCTTATGCTTCTTGTGCGGGCCTGTTTCTAGCTTCATCTCTTGTGCGCGGGTGTTCTGCTCTCTGGCCGATCTGCTCTCTGGCTGATTTATTGTCTGTGCCCCATGTGCTGGTTGCTGGTCTGCCTCTGTTGGTCTTCGGTTGGTGGTCTACCTGCCTTCCTTCTTCTCGGTTTCACAGATACTTTGTGCTGCTACGGCTGGTAAGGAGGTATCATCTTGATTTTTTGCCGAGGGTTGAGGAAGGTATCTTCATCAGGTATTGTTTATTATCTTGATCTATTGCCGAGGCTGAGATTGGTTGATCCGATTGGATCTTGGTTGCCTTCTATTCGATATATTGTTGCCTTCTTGTGGGATTCGGAAAAAGGTATTTTATACCTCATATTGTATCTATTTTTCGGGACGGATTTATAGTGGATTGCTCCTCCTCCCCGTGAATGTAGGCATTTTGTGCCGAACCACGTAAATCTTGGTTCTTTGTCTTTGTTTATTTATGCCTGCAATGTGTTTGGTGAATTGTCTCAAAGAAATTAGATATTAGATCACAAGCCCAGATCGATCCAATCCGGTGCGCGTTGCTCCAACAAAAAGAATGCACGATTGTGCACCCAACGGAATAATACTTTCATTGGTCCAGATTTGAGAACATAGAGAGGGTATTTATAGTAATAGACTCCAAAGATCATAAAATTTCTAGTTCATACGAATACAATTATTACAAAAGAATAAATAACAGTTTTAAGTTTGGTGGGACTTATGACATAATCAATAAGTATTTCTAGAAGATAAAAACAGAAAAACTAACAAAAAATCTGAAAAAATCATCCTTAATTCATGAAGGTTGCTGAATGGCATTTTTATAATTATCTCGAAGTTCGTCAGGAACTGCATTTTTTTGGGTAAAATTGTTGTATCTTTCTCATTCCACCTCTAATTGGGGTGTCTCAAGATATGTTTAAAAGATGATTTCACAATGAATGTAATAGTAGTAGAAATTCAAATTCAATTTATGCTGACCATGGTGATGTATGTATTCCACTGTTCCTGTTCTGTAATTTGGCCTACCATAGATCCACTTTACTAAAATTAAGCTTCTTGAATACTTGTGACTCAAGTGTTTCAAGTTGTTTAGAGGCTTCCCGTTATGGTAGTGAAAGATCCAAATACGGCCTCCAGTCCAAATACTTATTTATGAACTTTGGTGATCTTTAGACTAGGATTAACCATTTAAATCCTTTTGTTAAAGATTTAATTTATGATGTTCTAGAGTCATATAACCATAGGGTAATACATTTCTGACCTGCATCGACAATTCTCATAAAGTCTTTAGAATTTCAAGTGAATTTAATTTATGGTGGTCTACAGTCATATAACCCATGGGGTGATACATTTTTGACCTGCATCAACAATTCTCATAAAGTCTTTAGAAATTTAAACCCTTTTGTCCAAAATTTTAATTTATGATGGTATAGAGTCATGTAATCATACGGCACAACCTTTCTGACCTGCATCCACAATTCTCATAAAGTCTTTAGAAAGGTCATAAAGTTTCATCAATACTCTCCAGAAGGAGCAAACCAGAAAAGCTGAAAAAGATCCAAGTATTATTTTTCTTTTTCATCAGTTGTACGATTTGTAAGGCTTGTAACAAGCAACAATGTGGCCATTTCTCTCTTATCCTATGATGATTGCAATCAAACCTTTCTTTGCATGTATGGCTGAGTAACAGGGGGCTTGATACAACCAAGCTGTCATGAAATCTTATGGAAGCTGAAATTGGATGGAAAAATTTTCATTTATCTATCTCTTGGATTAATTCTAGAGAGATATAAAATTTGACCTACTTGATATTTTAGAGATTTTTCAGTTCTCTCCAACTTTTTAGTGAGTCATATCTTTAGAGAAGCTAAATCAAGTCGTTTAAACTGCTACGGTAAGAGAGGACATTATTTAGAAGGATGGCTTTTCTTGTGATCTTTGTCACTCATTATGTGTGGATTTTCGCCAATCTATCTTTGTAAGATCTTTATCCTCTTTTCACTACCAAAGGAAAAGAGTAAATAGTTGATAAGTCACTTCAAAATAAAAGGATTGCATAAACGATTTCACCAAGCAACATTTTTTATGTATCTCACTGCTATTATCATTCAATAAATAATTCAGAAAACTTGACTGCCAACACAACTACACAAGCTTGCTAAAAGTCTTTAAATCATATTCAAGTTAATGGTATTCCAATGGCAAAAATGTCTTCCTTGTTTTAAAGTCTACAATTCTACATATCCCCCACCTCTCATGCAGGAAGCAAATGCATGTTAACTAGAATACTTCACAACACTAGAAGACCAATGCTTTCAAATAGATTTATCTTCATCATCAAGATATTGGATTTAGTAATAAATCAAAAAATTTGGAATTTCTTTCTTTCTGGAGTTTCCAACTGTAAATACCGGCCGCTAACATGTCCCAACCATGTACAAGAATCCCCCAAATCGATAAGCTTTTTCTATCTTTCATCATTTTGCAAAGGTAACACCACTAAGTTTGATAAAACTAAATTATGTTTACCATATCTTTCTTTCACTAATAACATTATAATTGGATAATCAAATATTATTTAACTTTATCAAATAAGTGAAGATCACGTTAAAACCTTGCAGTGTGGTTTTCACAAATAAAAACCCTCTCTTAGACTGCCAGTAATTTGGTCTTGCGATACATTAAACTCATTGACAATACATCTACCAATTGAATGAAATGTGTCGCTTGAATAGTCTTATTGTCCCCACGTTTTTAACCTTCAATTTTTTGGAAGGGATTTGTGATCCTCTTCTATCACAAGAACTTCAACTACCATTTTTATTTTAAGAGTACATATGTGATTCGATTGACACCTCCCTTGTTCTTATCTTACGTCCTTCAAGACAAACTTAATCCACTAAATATATAGTTTCCTACCTAAGGCATCAAATGTATGTCTTAATGATGATATTCTCTCAAATTTTGCCTTTTAGCCCCACCAAGACCTAACAATGCAGCATTTAGAAGGTGATAGCTAACCTTCTGGTAATTGGTTGGTTTGCTATAAATCTGAGATTGGATTTGCTTTTGTTGGCGTCAGTATGGTCTAAAACGCACTTGATAGTGCTACCACATGACTGCCAATGGGTCCCATCCACCAACAACGAAAATTAAAAAAAGAACATCAGCAAACCTGCCATGCTGCAAATCAGCTTACCTTATTTCTTTGGAATGAGACCAGTCGCTAAGCCATCATTTTACGTGGAGACCCAAAGAAAAAAAAAAACATATTATTTCACAGGGAGACCAACTAAAGCATTTCATTTTCTACATCTTTTTGTCCTTCTTTATTATTGTTGTTGTTGTTCATTATATTTTTTTTCTTCTTTCCCTTCTTTATTGTTGTTGCTGAGCCATCATTTCACATAGAGGCCAATAAAAATATCATATTTTCTTTCTTTCTTCTTTTTTATTGTTATTATTGTTCATTATATTCTTTTCCTCATCTTTTATTGTTTTTTTTTGATAGAACCTCATCCTTTGTTGTTGCTGCTAAGCCATTCTTTCACATAGAGACCAACAAAAGCATTATATTTTCTTCTTCTTTTTTTTTTTCTTGTTAGGGTAATTAAGTTAAAGCGACATTCCTTAAGTTTAAACAAGCAACACATTGACCCTAAAACTATTTTTTTTTTATTATACATTATAAGTTATCTTTTCATTGTTGTCAATCTATATCTTAACACCATTAGTGGATTGCCAAAACTATCTAAATTACCCTCCAATCCTCACATGGGGACCAAGTATCTAAATTATACATTATAAGTTTCATATGCGGCCTAGCTGTCAATCTGTGCTCTAAAAATGTTAATGGATTGTGGAAAATATCAAAATTACCCTCCAATTTCTAAGGGGTTTATAAATGGGGTTGTCTATACTTTTAACCCTAATGGTATATAAATCGGTAGCACCTGGTATCTCACTGCAATAACTACCTGCCATCGGCATAATAGGAGACATCACTGATACTATTGCAATAATCACCATCACCAACTCTACTACTTTAAAAGAAGTTATTATAGGGGTCATACCACCTCAGCTGATGTCCTCGGGACTCATACTCAGAAGTTCTCGGATTGACAAAAATACTGATATAAGACTCGACTGTGGAGCTCATCATGAGGCTCATCAAAAAACTGACCTCATAAGAGAGCCGACCTCATCATCATCTGGACACGTGACATCAGATCATTATCTAAGATAAAAATCCTCTCAGATCACATCGGCCTGAGACCGACCTACTTCTTCAATATTATTCACTAAATTGGCTTAGTCCAGAACTGCTAGTAAGCAGGACACTCATCTTGGTTATCTGTTGATCTCCCTCAATAGAATCAAAACTTATATCGATTTCTGATCGATCTGATTACTGACACTCAAGACCTGATGCCCAGTTCAGAAATTTACTGATATCAATTATTCTGCATCGATATCTTATCGATGTGCCTTCAGAAGTACGTATGATTATCTGACAGCCGTCATCTAGCTCAATCGTAATTGTCTTTCAGTTATATTCCAGCTCATTTACTATGTGGACAACTACCCCACAATCTCTGCATAGCTGACCGTTCTGTTACAACAATCCAATGGTCTAATAGATCTTTAACAATCTACAGATATCTAACAGCCTAACAGCCTTTCCTTAAGGCCTAAGCAAGCTCCCTCTATAAAAGAGGGACAAGGTGCCCTCCGGAAGGTAAGTCCAAGCTCAAGTCCAAGTCAAATTCAAACTGAGTCTGAACTCACAGAGATAAAATTTTGCTAAAATTTTCATTGAGGATCCAGAGTTCTCTCTACTTAAAGTTTATTCTACCTCTCTTCATTCACAAACTCTCACTTCTAGCTTTCTACTTCTTCATGTTCACTACCTATTCTCAAGGCTCTGACTGATTTAAGCATCTGAAGGTACTAAATCATAGAGCACACCATGATTTTGAAACTTCTTTTGTAAGTTTTGTTCGCAATTCACATCAATATAACTCTCAGCTCTTCAGCTCGATTCAGCACCGACCTCACCTCTGAAGCCTTGCAGCAATAGAAGTCGATCCCTGTACTCACTATACTGATGGTAGCCTTTGGTGAGGGGATAGTGATAACTGGAGCAATCATCTTTGCACTTAAATATCGATGGGAGAAGGTATTAGGCCAGCTCATGTTCTTGAGGAACTCCAAGAAATACACATTGCTTCAAGAGGAGAAACCTGAAAATGGTGCTTTGGTCAAGTATGATGGGAGCGCTAGTAGGAGGAAGAACCGGATGTTTGTAGGGTGAGGGCAACATCAGTTTTAGGGAATGATCAAGGAAGGCTGATATTTGTGAAGGAAGGGAGTAAGGATGGCAATGGATCGGATATGGGTTGGGTCAGCCCACACCCATATCCACCCCATACCCATCTCGGACCAGGTCCGATCGGATCAAGTAAAGATGTGGATCGGATCAGAGGTATATAAATAATATAAAATTATTATAATTTTGTATATGAGATATATATTAAGATTATATTAGATCAGATTTAGTTTGGAACATACCATTATCTGTATCTAACTCAAATCTATTTTGAATATTTTTTTCTAAAACCCATACCTACTCTAGATTCTAATCGAATCGAATCAAATAAAATCCATCTCATTCAGATCAGGTTGAATCAGATGCTCGATAGGTTGGCTAAAATTATCACCCCTAGAAGGGAGAGTGTTTGAGCTCTAGGACTTGCTCAAGTCCTCGACTGAGGTGCTTAAGGATGCAAAGGACCTCCGCATAGATGTCCTAGAGGCATGGAGCATGGGAGGTGTAGTTGGCATTGATGGAGCAGGCACCAATTAAGGATCGACAAGTCTAGGAAGGGTATTTAAGTATGACCCAACTCAATTACTAAATGAGTCAAAATGAATTAAACGTGTCGAAGGGCTAAGCCTGAATGTAATCTATTTAATGAATAGGTCTTGATGGGTTAACCTATTTATGACCCAATTCCATTTATATCAAACCCAAACTTACTTAAGGCAGATTATTTGTGGATCGATTTGATGGGTTGAATAATAAATTGCCACCCTTAGCTATATTGCAGTGAGAAAATAACTTGTGGTATTTATTGCTATGAGGGTCGATCTGACTCAAACTAATGAGCTAGAGCTGATGATGAGAGATAGAGGATGATGACTCAAGGACTTTGGAAGCTAGCTAGAGATCTTGAAGTAGTTGAAGAGGATCGGATCAATGCTCCAACCTTTTTGAGCATTTTGAAACACCACAGATAGAGGAAGTTCGCTTGCAAGGGTTTCTTGGTGGAGGAACCATTGATGCCTAAGTCAGTCTATCTCATGGAATAGAGAAGGTTCTGAAAGAGATAGTAGTAGAAGAAGAAGAGAAAAATCAAGAAGGTAGTGGAAGTGAGTGGGAATAGAGTCTATATGCGAGAAGAAAGAGCAAAGTTCGGTTAGTTCAAAAGAGATTTAATCTCTGTGGGATAGTACTTAGCCTGGAACTATGAGAGGCTCTCGAGTAGATCTCCACTGATAGGGGCTCTTTGAGCATATGAGTTAAGAACTTGATGGCTCAAAGGTTTCTCCAACAACTCTATTGGACTTCAAAGAGCTTGATGGCTAGTCCATGTCAGGCTCCAATTAGTAGGCAATGACATGTCATGCGGGTCTATTGTTATCAAATCCCAAGCCAACAAGATCAGACTTGGTCCTCCTAGAAGAAGATGAGGTGAAGAAGTCCTCAGGCAAAGATGAGATGGAACAATACTCGACTGAAGATAAGGTGCTGAAGGAGATGTCTCTCAGGTGCTAGAACTGGACCTGCAAACAATTCCTGACCAAAAGATTCTCTGGTGGGGGCCCTCCGACACTCAAATTAGCTAGAACGTGGAGAATAATGAGGGAGAAAGAGTAGTGGAGTGTCTTGAGGCTCTCGAGAACTTATCTGGGATCTCTTTTTTTCTCTATTTACAAAGGGCATGTAAAAGTTCCATACATCAGGAGGACTGGCCTTTTCCAGAAAGTGTGCATGGATTGTGCTAGCGATGATCACACTTCTATGTTTGGGATACGAAGCCAGCTAGTGGTTGCCATTCGGGACGTGATCGAATCTTAATAGCTAGGATCTTCTTATTTGGTCTTTTCATGATTATAAAAAGGATTATTCACTTGAGTTAGCCAACTTGCCAAATTGGAACAACCTATCAGACATAGATCATGCTCCTCGGATTTTGTCAGATCACCTATAGCCAACCTCTACTCACCTAAGCCATAACCAAGGATCAGATTGGTTAAGGCTCGGATGAAAACCCACAACACATGCATCCCACTCTCAAGTCCAAGCTCGAGATGAGGTTAGTCAAAGAGAGTAGAAATTCAGGGCCGAGGTTGTTGGATTTTGGCATCTTGAATTCGATCCACAGTAGAGAAGCCCACAGCAGTGCGATCTGAAGGCGGGCCTGCAGGCGCCCATGCTCACTGGCACCCATAGCCTGCAGCACGTACGACCCAAGTGGGGCTTACAGTGTGTGCGGCCCAGCAACCCAGCGCGGTCCACTGTGTGCCTGCAGGAGGAGTTGCGGTCCATGCACTCCCCATGGACCACCGTGATCCAGGGTCATTTTCATGCGGCTCATGCATGTGCAAATGAGCATGCGACACTCGACGCATGCGGGGAGGCCCAATCCACCATGCAAGAGAACAGCGCATGGTTCACACATGGGATAGCACGATCTGATGGCTAGAATTTGCTTATGGGTACGATCGGAGGGCCACGAAAGCTTGCAAGGCTGATCAGGAGGTTGAGATGAATTTTGAAACCTAACAGAACTTAGTTTAGGCTCTATAAAAGAGGCCTGATGGCCTGTGGGTAGAGAACAGAGGCTGTAGTGGCTGAGAATAGCCTGTAGAGTAGAGAGAGCAGTAGAGGATCGTCTTTGGGAGTTTTTGAGAGCATTGTAAGTGTCGAGAGCTTCTTGTTAAGAGAAAGAGAGAGATTGATGTATGAGAATTGAGAAGATGTGATCTCCTCTTGTATTTATTCTTTCTTTCATAGTGAAACTTGCATATCCCGTGAAGATAAACCATGGGTTGATCCACATATTTGATTGTGTCTTTTTTTATTTCTCTTATTTCTTTCTGTTATGATATCGACATCGTCATCTGAATTAACGATCTTAGATAAGGGATCTGTATTCCACACTCATGAAAGATCCTTTCCAACAAGTGATATCAGAGCATGTGGTTGTCCAGATTGTGATGGTACTGATCGAGGTTGAAGAAGATGGAAAAGACAGGCTCAATTAAAATAGAGATCAATCGATATGATGAGAAGAGCAATTTCTCCCTATGAGACAAGCGAGAGTGAAAAATATGTTCATCCAACAAGGGTTGATTGATGCTCTATAGTACGAGAAGAAGTCGACTACCATGTAGGAGAAAGATTGAAGATAGCTTCAAATGCAGATGGTGAGTACGATCTGCTTGTACTTGATGGATGATGTGGTGATCCATATGTTTAGCGAGACTTCTCTGATGGCGATATGGATGAAGCTCGAGGAGATGTACAGGCGAAGTCACTTACCAATTCTCTCTTTCTCTAGAAGCAATTCTACCAACTATAGATGAGCGAAGGACAGAGCGTATAGGAGCATCTCAATAACTTTCAAAGGATCCTCATAGATCTCCTTAGTGTTGGTGAGAAGGTTGAGGAGAAAATCAGAACGTTGGTCTTGATTTTATCGCTTCTTTCTTCTTTTGAGTCTTTGATAACTACTCTTCTTATAGAGAAGAGCACCATCAAGATGGATGAGATTACTTATGTACTTCTTCAGATCAAGATTCTCAAGCAAGAGAACCAAACTTCGAGTTCAGATGACTACTCGACTATGGCGGCAATTGAAGATGGTGGTGGCAGAAAATGAAGAGACAGAGGATCGCAAGGTGGGCAGTCCAAGTCCAAGTCAAGAAACTACAATAAGATCAAATGTTACAGGTGTGATGAGTTGAAAAATCGAGTCAAAGATTGCCCATAGCTTAGAGATCGAATGAGGGCTACTGCGGTAGTAGTCCTAGGCAGCGATATAGAAGAAAATGGTGATGTTCTTCTAATATCTAATGAGGTATCTACTTTTTTTTTCATGATAAATTTTAGATTCTGTATGTTTGCATCATGTTTATTGCAGATAGGAGCTGTTTGACTCCCTAAAGAACAGTAAGGGTACTATTCATCTATCGATGGATTGAATTATGCAATCAAGGATATTAGGATTGTCAGCTTATAGACTCATGATGGAGTAGTGAAGAAATTGAGTGAGATCCGATACATACCCAATTTCAAGAGAAATCCAATTTTACTAAGCAGACTGGATTCACACAGCTACAGATGGAGAGCTGATGATGGAATCCTGAGGATTTTGTGCGGCAATAGGATTATGTTAAAGGAGAAGAGGTATAAAGGACATTACCTCTTGACAGATAGTTCAATGCAAGATGGAGCTTCAGGAGCCAGTGAAAGCTCAGAGTGAGATGGAGCTCTAGGTACAGATGGATTGAGCATAAGATGGAAAACTTGGGAGGATGACAGCGATGTTGCACAATGAAGTTTCTATTCTTGCCGCAGAAGGCTACTTCGAACATGTCTCGGATCAAGCAGATCACAGCATATGATGGAGATGGGATCGAGCGGCCTAGCTCGACTCCTATATTTGTCTATCTATGGACAGTCAGGTATATATCCTAGGACATAGGGATGAGATTATCTAGAAACTTTCAAAGTCATATGGAGGCCGAATGTCAAGTCAAGATGGAGATTGTTGAGTTTTGACATCTCGAATTCGACCCACAATAGAGAAGCCTACAGTAGCGTGGCCTGGAGGCACAGCCTGCATGCCCACAAGCCTAGCCTATGGGTGCCCAGGCCCACTGGCATGTGCGGCCTACAATGCGAGTGACCCACAGCATGTGGGCCCACCCACAGTGCATGGCCCAACGACCCAGCACGGTCCACCGTGCAGCAACAGGAGGAGTCGTAGTCCACATGCTCCCCATAGATCGCTGCTGTCCAAGGCCATTTTCACATGGCTCACGCATGCACGGATGAGCGCATGACACGAGCGCACCCAAGGAGGTCTGGTCCATAGTTCAAGAGAGAAGCACACGGTCTATATGCAGTTCACACATAGGATAGCACAATCCGATGGCTAGAATTTGCATGCGAGCATGATCGGATGACTACGGAAGCTTGCAGGGTTGATCAGGAGGCTAAGACGGGTTTTGAAATCTAACAGGACTTGATTTAGGCTCTATAAAAGAGGCTTGACAGCCTGTGGGCAGGGAAAAGAGACTGTAGTAGCTAAGAATGACCCATGGAGCAGAGAGAGCGACAGAGGGTCATCCTTAGGAGTTTTTGAGAGCATTGTAAGGGTCGAGAGCTTCTTATTGAGAGAGAGAGAGAGATTAATATATGAAAGTTGAGAGCATGTGATCACCTCTTGTATTTGTTCTTTCTTTCATAATGAAGCTTGCATGTCCTACGAAAGTAAACCTTGGGCCGATCCACGTATTTGATTATGTTCTTTTTTATTTTTTTCTTTCTTTCTGTTGTGGTATCGACATCATCACAAGAGTTAGCGATCTTAGATGGAGAATCCATATTCTGTACTTATACGGGATTCTTCCCGACAGAGGCCATCTTGGTGGGCTTGATTAATATGCTTAGGCAGCCAAACTCAGACATTGCTGAGAACCTACCATGTGTCACCGATCCATGCACTCAATCTCTTTGATCTATCGATTTGGGCCATTAGAGATGCAGATTCATATAGTGTCCACTTTGGCCAACCTCGGGCCGCTACTTGGCCACCATCAATAGTGGCTAGGTGAAAGACCACCAGATCGGAGCCATCCAAGCTCCTATATATAAGTGCTCCATTCCTCAAGTTTCACTTTTATTGCTTTACTACTCCATTGTTGTGCAAGAGAGAGGTAAGGCCCTTTCATGATTTTCGACAAGTCTCCGATGATCATCGTCAATAGCGGTGATCATTCTCAGCTTGATCCAATCTCCGAGCTCAAACCCCCGAAGTTTGATCCTTGGGTTTCTCAGTTGTTCTTGCTGTAGGTTAGTTTTCTTTCATTTTTTTTTTTAGATTTTGTCAAAAATAAGCGCCTCAAACTCCTCAAGTGGTAGTTGGTCTTCTGATCAGGATTCATCTGGTGAGGATCCTCAGTCCCATAGTGAGTCCTCCTCAAAGGGCTCTAAGGTCGAGGAGGTGCCAAATTTTGACCCTTTCCAAGTTGCCTCCATCCTCATCCGCAAGGACTTGGATGTTGTCCATCTCCAATATCAGATTCCTCCAGGACACAAATTGGAGCTTGTCAATCCCAACGACTGGATAGCTAGAGCTCCTCTAGGTCAAGTCAAACTGTATGAAGAATCCTTCAAGATTGGCCTTAGGTTACATTTTGAATCTTTAATTGTAGACCTTCTTAGGGTATTTCAAGTAGCTCCCTATTGTGTGGCACCGAACTAATAGCACCTTATAGTGTCCTTCCTTTCCCACTGTTTCCTTCTCGACATCGAGTCAACCATCTACCTATTTTGCGTGTGTTTCTTATTCAAGGAACACTTAAAAGAGGTCACATGGTGATATCCTTCTCCTCGGATGGGGTGGTGCCTCTTCTGAGATGCTCCTTCCTCTATTCATAATTGGAAGGAATGTTACTATTTTATTTCAACCGAGTAGCCCTAGGATTTTGATACTTCATGGGGTTGACCTCGGCAGTCATTGAACAAAGCTTCCATGCTCTCAGGCACCGAAAAGGAAGTCTTGACATTCATTTTCAGCCATACCGCTCCTCCTCTATGTACACTCTTTTTCTGAGGAAATACTACATAAGGTCGAGTTGAGTTCGACCAATCCTCAAGATAAGTGCAAATATTTGCAATTCATATTTCACCTTGATTTTTTTTAACTAGCAATTCTATTTTTTAGACATGAAGCCTGAGGAACTTGAGGAGCTGTGCTACTTTGGTAAAAGAAAGAAGTCCTCGGGTGATGCTCCAACCCCCAAGCAAGGTAGAAGCGAGGCTGTCCTTGCCAACTAGCCATTGGCTCTCCTTGGGTGCCGACTTGGGGTTTAGTTCTGAGGAGTGGGGCTTCTTCCTCAGGAGCTCAGGTTGTGCCTCCCCTCTAATTAGTTGCTTAGGGGGAACATCTTCCCCCTTCATTTGCATCATCATCCTTTCGAGGTGCAGCTACACCTTGAGGTTCTTCTCACGGCTCTCCTTGCTGAGCCGACCCTCCAACCTCGACCCCATATATTAAATTTCTACAGGTGCTAGTGCATGTGAATTTGAAAAATTTTTTAAATCTAAAATGCAATGGAATATCAGATTAAAATAATTTTAATCAAAATATGCATTCATCATATGAAAGCACCTATAGATCTAGTTCATATACTAAAATTAACATAAACTAATTTTAGTAGAAAGATATGAAAGCCCATGATCAAGTTGCATATCTGAATCACTTTTCTTTTGCCTCAAATCTGTAACTGAGGTTGAATCCAATTCGATCCCTGGATCTGGAGTTGAGCAGGTTCTAAATCAGCAATACAAGTATCCTGCCTCTATGAATATCCATAGGACCGATCTAGATTGGCTCCTTTTGAAACAACTCACTTGAACTCAAAGCCTAAATAGGCTTGAACCAAGTCTGGATAGAGATTAAACCTTGATCCTTTTTTTCTTAATTCTTAAATAAACCAACCCTTATTTGATCTTTCTTTCTCTGTTCTTGAAGAAACCAAGCACCCTTCTTGATCCCTCAACTAATCAAGAACTAATCAAGAAGTAGTTGTAATAATATCCCAACAAACTTGAGAGGAAGAAGAAGAACACCAACAATCTTTTGGCACCAACCCTTGACACCAAGAAGGAGTTACCTTCCACCTCTCTCTAAGATCCAAGAGATAGGATGCCTAAAGAGAGAGGGCATGGGCTAGAGAGAGAGAGGAGAGGGGGTGTTGGGCACAGTGAAGGTGGTGGCAAGGAAGAAAAACTATGAGATTAGATGAAAGATACGGCTAGGGTCCTTTAAATAGACTATATAAGGGAGTCCTAATCAAATTAGGATCCTTCCTTCTAATCTTATTAGAAGTCCTAGCCTAAAATCCCTTGGACCAAATCAATGGGGCACCAACCAGCCCAGACCCATGCCCATCCCAATGCTAGGCATCCCATCACATGGGAATCAATTAAACATGCTCTAATCAGCCCACATGGTTCCATTAGTTCAATTCAAGAGATCTTGATAAAATCAAAGTGAATTTTCAATCAATAAAATCAAAAAAATTAAGAAATTCTTTCTTATTTTAATTCAAGCCATAAATTAAGCATCCAACCATTGAAGCCTATTGAATCAAATTCAATTAGGTTCAAATCAAGTATAGGAATTGGTTAATACTTATCATATAAGCAAACTAACCATAAGAAGAATTGGATTCACTCAGGTGCTAATAAGATTAACATGAACCCAATAGGATTTCTCTAAATCTATATAAATTGATACTTTATAAGCATAATTTAACCAATCCAGATCTTCTTCCTTTAATATGTGACCTCATAAATTTAATTCTGTCTGGTGGTGAGTTATACCATGATCTCTATCATAAATATCACTGAAACTCTTTTCAGTGGGTTGGAATAATTCTACTCTAACTCGATAAAAATTATTGATCCAAAATGATCCTATTAAGCTCTCACAATCTATCAACGATATCTAGCAATATATAGTGGCAATCTAGCATAATCAAAAAAAAATCTCTAGGTGTAGTTAATGTGTGATACAATCCCTCAATCGTGAGTCCCGACTAGAGGTAGGTTATGGATAAATTGTCAAACCACATCATCAATCATATGATAGATCTAATCAGCTCAAGTCCAATAGCAATTTCAAATAAAAATATTTTTTCATCAATTATACTACTATGGCCGTAGACTTGTGGACTTAGCTTCTCAAATCTTGTAGGACTACTCCTCTCTATCAAGAGTGATAGTTCCTATCTAGATGCATACTTTGCTCTCATAGTTCAACCAACTGCAGCCAACATCCATTATAAAGACTCATAATCGAATTAATGCTTATGTGTAGTCAAACTACAGTAGCCTTACTATGAGCAACTGTGACATCACAGGTCAAAAAATCAGTCACACAACTACAACATCGAGATAATCACTGACGATTGAATAAAAATCTATATGATCTCTCATATGGTTACGTTCAGTACTAGTTATTCTCTAATAACTATCCATACTTGTCACTCAGTATCTCTACACTATAGATTAGAGACTCATCTACTTCGAAGGAAGCGAACCATGTGTCGATCTATCTAGATCGATCATCATCTCCATGACTATCCTATAATCGTGAGTAATTTAAAAATCAATCATATATGCCTCTAATTCTCAATAATTTAGAATATGTATCGTAACATCAATTTCAAAGATAATTCAAGAATACATAATACTTGAATAAAAAAAAACTTATCTTTTATGAATTAAATCAATAGTTTAAATATAAATTTACATCATAGAATAAAAAATATATCAGCTAATAATTGACTTCTAGGACATACATCTAACATCACAAAAGTCTCCTGCAAAACCCATATAGGGTATTCAAGACCAAAGATTGAGCCTGACAAATAGACATGGGCAACGGGCCAGGCTGCCCATTACATGTCCCGGCCTGGCATGAAATGGCATGACCCGACTGCTATAGTAACGGGTCGTGCCAGGCATGGCCCATTAAAATGGACCAGGCTGGACTGAGGGTTTGTGGCCTGCGGTCCAGGTCCGGCATGGCCCATAAGGGCCTGGGCTAGCATGACCCGCAGGCCAGGCACGACACTACCCAGGCATGACTTGGCATGGTCCAGGCCCGATCTAAGCATGGCCCAAGTGTTGGCCAGGCCCTTTTTTTAATTTGAAAAAAAATAATTTTCTTTATAAACTAAAAAAATTAAGGAGCAAAATTAAATATAAATATTAGATTTTTTTTGTAAATATAAAAACCCATCTTGTAATGGTGGAGGGTTTGGTATGGATCCCAACTGATTTATTAATAACAATCAAAATGGTACAATGGAGGAGGCTGGGCCTGACCTCCAGAATACAATAAGACAAAGAGAAGAAATAGAGATGACTCATATCAATAATTAAAAGATAAAAATTAAAAAATTATAAATCTAAAAAATTAATAATTGAAGATCTTACTGATCGTTATACATCGATAGTATTTATGTCATCATCGTCATCAGATGTTATATCATATCCATCTTTATCTTGAAATCTTGCCTCGGCATCCAACCAATCATCGTCATCGAAATCTTAATATTTTTATTTTTTCAAATTACCCCAAAAATTAGTCATATTATGGCTATTAGGGGATTAAAATGATAAAATAATAAAAACTAGCCATTATCCGGTCCAAAAAATAAAAAAAAATTGAATTAGCTATTACGGGCCGTGCTTGACCCGTGCCAGGCACTAAACGGGTCGTGCTGGGTATGACTTGTGATGGGCTTAAACGGCTCATGCCAGGCATGGCCTATTTGGGCTATTTTTTTATATTAAAAAAAAAGACCGACCATCAAGCTCACAAACCTGATGGGCCACGTGTCGTGCCTGGCATGGCCTACCAGACCTCGGGCCTAAGGCCATGCTAGGTTGAGGTTCGGGCTAAATGGGTCATTCCTGGCACAGCCCGTTTGGACCCTGATCCGGTGGGCTCCGTGCCAGGCACGGCCCAGTGCCCATGATTATTGACGAATAATCGAGTTGCCAGTAAACTACTTTGGATCACCATTCTTCTGGTTGACGTCGAGGTGATTGATACGGAAAGTCTTGAATATCGCATCAAGGACTCTAATGACTCCCTTCTTTGGGTAAGTTCAAAAAATTCTCTTCTTCTTTTTCTTCTTCTTCCTTTTTTTCTACTGGCTTCATCTCTTCCATAGCTTGTCCACCATGTGGACTACTTTGTGGGAGTTTTGAAGGAGGCTCGATAGTCCTTGGAGGAGGTTGAGGCCCGAACTGCATAGGCTGAGAAGAAGGTGGCTGAGGCCTCAGAGTTGGAGGTGATGGCCAATAGGGAGATTGAGTCCCTAAAGACTAAAATAAAGTCGATGAAGGTCGAGGTTCGAGTGATTGATGCTCTCCACATGGCAGCCACCTAGTGAAAGAGGAAGCTTAAGACAGGTCCAAGCTTTTTATTCCATAAATGACTTCTTGGTGGCCAAGCTGGAGTTCACCGCTAAATCTTACTTAGAGGGCTTTGCAGATTGTAAGGCTAAGATCTAAAGCCTCTTTTGGGACATTGACCTCAGTTCGATGGATGCTGCAGATGAGCGTGTGGATGCCAATGAGGGAGTTGGGTCGATTAACACTTACGATGCACCGATTGAGGTTGTTGAAGCTGCCTCCTAGCTTTTACCTATGATCGTGCTGGCGAAATTCGATGCACCGATCAAGAAGTCCGATGCCCCCGTAGATGCCCAAAATTTGGACCTTTTTTCTTTTCTTTCTTGCTTTTGTACTCTAGCTCGATAATGGCTGAGCAAATTTTGTGGTCAGGTAATTTTAGTATTCTTTGGTCTAAGCTGAATTAACTTTGAATTGGCCTGACCAATCCGATGTAAATCTTTCTCCCTTTTTAATGCAAACTTTTATTTTTTTCAACTTTGTCTTTGTTGCTTGCTCTCTTTTGTCTATGGAGGTCAAACCCTAGAGAGTTAGCTGATATAGTCTGCGGCCTCTGCTTGACTCATCTAATGACAAGGAGTACTAGTCTAACCATATCGAAAAGTCCTCAAAGGGTGAATCCCTCGACATCATCTTTGACCTCTGCTCGACTCGTCTGAGGATGAGAAGCATCAGTTTGACCCTTTAATCAGCCTTCACTCGGCTTGTCTAAGGATGAGGAGTGCTAGTTTGGCCATTATCTTTGGTCTCTATCTAACTCATCCAAAGATGAGGAGTGCCAATTATGGCCTTTGATGCTCAACTTCTGCTTAACACATCCCAGGATGAGAAGTGTCAATTAGCCATCTTCTTTGGCCTTTGCTTGACTTATCTGAGGATGAGAAGCATTGGGTCTAGACATTAATGCTCAACCTCTGCTTAGCTCATCTGAGGTTGAGGAGCACCAATTAACCATCTTCTTTGGCCTCCACTCGACTCATCTGAGAATGAAGAGTGCCTGTTTGACTTTAATGGTCTACCTCTGCTCAGCTCATCCGGGAATGAGAAGAGTCAATTGGCCATCTTCTTTGACCTCTGTTCGACTCGTCTGAGAATGAGGAGCACCCATTTGGCTTTGATGGTTGGCCTCTACTCAGCTCGTCCGAAGATAAGGAGTGCTAATTGGCTATCTTTTTGGCCTCTGCTCGACTCATCCAAGGATGAGGAGCACCCCTTTGGCTTTGATGGTCAGCCTCTACTCAACTTGTCCAGGGATCAGAAGTGCCAATTGGCTATCTTCTGGCTCCACTCAATTCATTTGAGGAGGAGGAGCACCAATTGGCCATTTTCTTTGGCCTTCACTCGACTCATTCGAGGATAAGAAGTGCAAGTTGGTCTTATTTATCAATCTCTACTAAGCTCGTCCGGAGATGAGAAGCACCAATTGGCAATCTTCTTTAGCCTCCAATCGACTTATCCGAGGATGAAGAGTGTCCGTTGGCTGTCTAGAGGTTAGAAATATTAGAAAGGTATTTTCAAGCTGTAAAGGCGAATGAATTAGCATTCCATCTAATTGATGGAGTCGATAGACTCCCGAATGCACCACTTCATCGATATGATATGGGCCTTCCCAATTCAGCGACAGCTTTTCTTATTCTATGAGACAAGATACTTCAGCCCTTCACAAGATGAGGTCCCTTACATGGAAAGCTTTTCCTTTGACCCTTGAATTATAATATCGGGCTAATTTTAAGTCACCATTTGAAGTCAAGCTCATTCTCGTGTCTCTTCCAACAGGTTCAAATTTGCCAACAGATCATCTAGGTTACTTTTTTCATTGAACTTCTCTACCTTGAGTGAAGAAAGGCCAACTTTGAGTGGTATAACAACTTTAGTCTCAAAGGCCAAGTTGAAAGGTGTTTCTCCAATGAAAATTTGCTATGTTATTCGATAGGCCTAGAGGACACTGTAGAGCTCTTCCACCCATAGACATTTAGCTTGGTTCAGCTTTATTTTTAGTTCTTACAACAAAGTTTGGTTAGTCACTTCAATCTCACCATTCTTTGAGGGTGCCAGATCAAGGTCATGTGGTGAGTGATTCCAAGCTGTCTGCAAAACTCCACAAACTTCACATTATCGAACTGGCATCCATTATCCATGATGATGACCCATGGTAGGCCAAACCAATAGATGATAGATTTTCATACAAAGTTGCGAACCTTAATTTCAATGATGCATGCTAGTGCCTCTGCTTCTATCCACTTCATAAAGTACTCAATTGTGATGAGCAGAAATTTTTTTTGCACTACAACAATCAAAAAAGATCCGAAGATGTTTATCCCTCATTGGATGAAGGGCCAAGGTGTAGTAATCAGTATTGAGTGGATGGTCGATGTTGGACACTGATATTTCTTTGGCACTGATCACATCTCGATACCAAGTCGGCTGCATCCTACTATAATGTTGGCTAGAAGTAGTCTTGTCACAATACTTTGTAAGCCGGAGTTCTATCTCCCAGATGGTTGCTGCAAATACCTTCATGAACCTCTTGAATGACATTATTTGCTTCTAATGGTGGGAGGCATTAGAGCTATGATAGTTAATAAGACCTCTTGTACAGATTTCCTTCATACATCGGATATCGAGATGCTTGATGCCTCAACTTTCTAGCCTCCTCGTGATCGATGGATAGCATTCTGTCCTTTAAGAATTGGATGATCGGATCCATCTAGCTCGGCTCGTGATCAATTTGCATGACTAAAGCTTCTTCGATGCTCGAACTTTCCAAAGTTTCCACATATGAGCTTCTTTTGAGGTCAAAGATTCCTATGGTGAGAAGTTGGGACAAGAGGTCAGCTCTAGTATTTTGGGACCTTAAGATTTGTTGAATGTTTAAAGATGCAAGGTCAAATGTGAGATCTTTCACCTTTTGTAGGTACTTAACCATATTGGATTCTTGTGTCTCGTACTTGCCTCGCACTTGGCCAACGATGAGTTGCAAATCACTATAAACCTTTAAGTGTCAGACTCCCGACTCCTTAGCAATCTTAAGTCCTGTCACTAAGGCCCCATATTTAGCCTCATTGTATGAAGCCTTGAATCCAAAGTGTGGGACATACTTCATGATCGCTCGGACTGGTGAGAATCAATCTGGCCTCAGACACTATTGCACTAGAGAAATCATCTACATGGAGAACACAATACTCATCGGGTTCATCAGTTTCGAGTTCTAGTGTGGGTTCTGGCTCCTCAAGGATAATGCACTCCAAAACAAAGTCCACCAATAATTGAGCTTTGATGGATAGCCTAGGGATATATTTTATATCAAACTCCCTGAGCTTAGTGGTTCATTTGGCTAGCCAAGAGGTCTCAGGTCGGTGAAGTACCAACCTGACTAGTTAGTTGGTGAGAACAGCGATCATGCACACCTAAAAGTATGGACATAGTCTCTTCGTCGAGATCATGAGCATGTACCATCTTTTCTAACCTCGTCTACCTAGTTTCTGTGTCATGGAGGACTCGGCTCACATTATACATAATTTTTGAAGCATACCTTCTTATCAGATGAGCATTGAGCTGATGGCTAGAGGAGAGACTGTAAGGTACAAATATAGCACCTCATCAAACTTCAGTTTATTGAAGAATGGTGGGGAGCCAAGTTATCTCTTTATCTCATCAAACGTAGCTGGACATTCTCCATGCCACTGAAGGTCCTTCATCTGTTTAAGAGCTTTGAAGAATGGGCAGGCTCCTCTCGATCGATTTCAAGAAGAATCTATTAAGAGTTGTTATCCTCCCTATCAGACATTGTACTTCTTGATTGTCCTCGACGGCATCTTTTCTTTAAGAGCCCAAATCTTCTCTGGATTTGCTACAATCCCATGCTACAATACCATAAAATCATAAAACTTGCTAAAGGTGACCTCGAAGGCATACTTGTTGGGATTAAACTTCATGTGGAAACACCATAGTGTCGCAAAGGTCTCTTCGAGATTGACAATATGGTGCTCAACAGCTTTGCTCTTGATAAATATGTCATCCATATATACCTCTATATATCTCTTGATTTACTCCTTGAAGACCTTATTGACGAGCCTCTTGCAAGTATTCTCCGCTCTCTTCATGCTGAAAGGCTTAATCTTGTAACAAAAAAGACACTTATCAGTAGCAAAGGTAGTCCTCTCCTCATCTTTAGAGGCCATGCGGATCTGATTGTAGCCAGAGAAGGCATCTATGAAGGAGAGAAGCTGATGATCTGAAGTGGCATCCATCAGTTGGTCAATTCGAGATAGCAGGTTACTATCCTTTGGACATACCTTATTGAGGACGGTATAGTCAACACACATACACCACTTTTCATTTGCCTTCTTGACCAGCACCACATTTGCCACCCACTCGAGATAGTTCACCTCTCGAAAGAAGTTGGCCTTATGGAGTTTATCTACCTCTTTCTCTATAGCTTTCTGGTGCTCTGGTACAAAACTTCTCTTCTTTTGGCTAACAAGATGATGCTTTGGATCCATATTTAGGCAATGAATAATAGCTTCCAAGTCTATACCCAACATGTCTGAGATCGATCAAGCGAAGACATTCATACTAGATCAAAGAAATGAAGCAAGATCCTGATGGTCCTCATCATTTAGGTTGGAACCAATTTGGACTATTCTGGTTGGGTCAAACTCTTCCAGCACGATCGGCATGAGGTCTTCAACCAATTGCCCTCTCTATTCCATCAACTCATCCGAACATCAAGGTCCTCCATGGGCTATTATTCCACAAGAGCCTCCTCATGTAGAGTTGCCATGTATCATTCTTTGACTAGCTATTGATCTCCTTAGATCTCGTCAATCTCATACGGAGTGGAAAACTTAACCAGCAAATGATAGGTTGATACCACAGCTCAAAGAGTGTTCAACTCTAGCCAACCTAGTATGGCATTGTAAGCTGATAGAATTTTTATGACCAAATAATCGATTTAGATGGTTGACTACCTTGGAGCTCGACCTGTAGTCATCGGCAAAGAGATGACTCTCTCTACAAGCACTATATTTCTAGAGAATCTGACCAGAAGAGAGTCAAGCCTCCTCAGCTAATCATAACCTAAACCTATTCTTACAAAAGCATCATAAAATAAGGCATCTGCTGAACTTTCATTATCAATCAAAATACAACATACATCATAATTTGAAATATTTAGAGTTACTACAATCGGATCATCATAGGGATATTTTATTCCCTAGAGGTCGGTGTCAGAGAAGGTAATTTTTTTATTTTTAATCTTTTACCTCTTCTACTTCTCCTTTTTAGCTCGACTCAGCTCTAAGGTCAGATTGTTGAGCTGCCCCCCATAAATGGTCTAAATCACCCCCCACCATAGGCCTATTCTCCTAGAAACCATCGAGATGAGATGGTTCGAGCCTAGTTTTCTCTCGATTCGGTCATTCTTCAACATACCACCTCAGTCATCCCCATTTGATGAGTGCATTTATCTCAACTTTAAGCCACCAATATTTCTCAATATTATGGCCATGATCTTGATGATATCGACAGTATTTTCTTGTATTTCACCTATGAGGTGGGGCTATCATCCTCCTCGACCTTGGTAGATCTCCTTGGTGCTCTATCTCTATAAGCATCTAAGTTCGGAGGGCATTAAGAGGGGTATAATTTTTGAATCTTTGAGGTGGAGATCTAGATTGATAGCATCCTGGAAAGGTCCTCATCCAGTCATCACGAGGAGGTGCCCAGGATCAACATGATCTTTTATCACCTCGTCAACCTTCATGCTTATACTAATTTTAGATCTAATATATATTATTTTAGATCTAAAATAAAATTTTAAAATTTTTTTTATTGTTCATCATCATGAAAAAAATCACACAGTATCCCTACATGCCATAAGAGATCCCATCGAATGGATAAATAGAGTTACGAAATCCTGATTTTTCTTATGACTGGACGGCTATGAGGATCTATCCAATTAGATTACTATACTACTCAGATTCTAAATTAATTATTTAAATCTAATCTAAATAATTAAAATTAAATTTTATAAAAATCAGTACAAACTAGGATATTGCACTGTAAGGGATAAACTTTACAGCAGGATAATCTTATATCAGTTTGTATGATCAGATCTAAATATCATATATCAGATCTAATTTAAATTAAATTATAAATCTAAATACATATAATATCAGGTTATATGCAAAGAAAAATTATGTCATAAGAAACCTGGCTCTGATACCAATTGAAGAAAAAATGGATAGTTCAAAGTATGTACTTTTAAAATTTTACAGTAAAAAATAAAAGATTAAATACTTTAATTTTTTAAACATACCTTGGATCAGATTAAACTACCAATTAAGGATCTATGATATAAAAAATTTATATATAAAATCTAATATAAAATAGAAAACTGCATTGATCACATCGATACCCTGAATCTGATCTGACTTTTAGATCACATTGGTTGAGTTCAGAACTCATGATCTTTTTACAGTTTGATGATCTCTACTACTGATAGGCATGGTATGAAGCTCTCACTAATATCGAGCAGCACTTCCTACATTCTTGGTATAACGTCTATAAAGATAGATCTAAGAGAATGATAGGACTCTCACAGCATATGTACATAAAGGAGGTGCTGAAGAGGTTCAGCATGAAAAACTTCAAGAGGAGTTTTTTATCCCTTAGATATGGCATTCATCTCTTCAAGAAGATGTGCCCTGACACACCTGAGGAGATCCAGCGCATGAGCAAGATATCTTATGCTTCAGTAATAGAGAGCCTCATATATGTTATGTTATGTACACGCCCTGATATAACACTTGCCATGAGTGTCATGAGTAGATATCAAGCAAATCCAGATGAAGAATACTAGATTGCTATTAAAAAAATCTTTAAGTACTTAAGAAGGACTTAAGATTTGATGTTGGTCTTTGATAGAGGATAGAAATTGAAAGTTGAGGGATACACCAATTTAGATTTTATGACTGATGTCAATGATAGAAAGTCTACATCGAGATGTATCTTCTTGTGTAATGGTAGTGCGATTAGCTGAAAGAATTTTAAGCAACCGATTATTACATATTCGACCATAGAAGTCAAGTACATCACCACCTCTGAAGATGCTAAGGAAGCATTTTAGTTCAAGAAGTTTGTTGTAGAGCTAGGTATGATGCAATCGGATACCATTGCACTGCACTACGACAACAACGGTGCCATAGCCCTTAGTAAAGAGCCAAGTCTCACCAGAAGTCTAAGCACATTGAGCGATGGTTTCACATCAATGCAAATACCTCAAGAAGAAGTTTATCGAGGTGCAGAGAGTCGACTCCGCACTAAATATGACAGACCCACTAATCAAGCCTCTCAGCTAGTAGAAGATCGAAGCTCACCTTGAAAAGATGGATCTTAGGTATATGGTCAATTGGCTTTAGGTCAAGTAGAAGTTTGTTGGATTTGTGCCCTAAAAGCCAATTGTTGGCTGACACATTATGTAATTCTAGGGCCTAAACTTATACTTTTAATTTTTTTTATTATCAATAAAGAATTTTTTCATTCCAATCATATTTGTGTCCATGATTTGTTATAGAAATTAATAAAGATGATTTTTATATTCTTAAAGAGTTAAAAATTTGAGACATACATTAATTAGTGGTTAATTTTTAAATGCTCCTAATCAAAAGATCGTCATGAAGAACAATGATCAATTCATTTGAGATTGATGCACGGTTCACTTCTCTTATGGGCATATGAGTCTCAGGTCTGCGGTATAGAGATACTGGGATAAAGATGCAAGTAGTTATTAGAGAATAACTTGTACTGAGCGTGACCAACATGAGAACTACATGGATATCTACTCACTCGTCAGTGTCTTCTCGATGCAGCAGTGGTGTGAGTGATCTTTTGACCTGCAGTGCCATTGGCTATTCACAGTGAGGCTACTATGTTTGATTGCACGTTTCTTTGGTCCCTAGCCATTTGGAGTCTTACTATGTATGTTGACTTCAGTAGGTTCAAGTTCGCTATTTGGAGTAGGATGCACCTAGATGGAATCTATCAATCTTGGTAGAAAAGGAGAAGTCCTATATGATTTGTGAGATTGAGTTCAGAAAGTCTTTGGTCAAAGCAAGTATGAATACTGAAAAAGAGTTTCTATGGGATTCACGAATGAATTCGAGTCGAGCCAATCTAGCATATGACTGACAATGGGGTCTAACAAGTTCTCCATCACCTCCGTCAAGTTGGAACTCATGATAGAAAGACTGAATCATACGATAACTGTACTTAAAGATTCATATTTTTATTTTACTAGATTGTCACTACATACTGCTAGGTATCACTGGTGGATTGTGAGACTCATCGGATGTCATCTTGATGATTGATAGCCTTTGAAGGATAAAATTGAAAATATTCTAATCTATTGAAAAGAGTTTCGATGATATTATGATGGAGATCATAATATATCTCACTATCAAATAGAATGAAACCTATGGGGTCACACATTAAGGATTTAATCTCAAATTTGTCAATTGAACTTATGAAGTTTAATTGGGTTAGAATTTATTGAAATTTCATTAGATTTATGAGAATCATGCTAGCACACGGTTAAACCTAATTCTTCTCGAGACTTTAATTTGATTGAGTCCATAGCCTTGAACCTAAATTAAATCCATTTGGATTTAATTGAACTTTTAATTGTGAGTCCAAGAGAATTTGATTAAGTCAAGTAGTTGATATAATTATTATAACATTATCTCTTCTTTATCTCCTAATTATCTCTAAGTATGCATGTGAAATTGAAGGAAAGAGAGAGGCACAATCTTCTCCTTTTGGCATGACCAGGGGTGCCAACCCCTTGGATTTGGCAAGTGGGGCTAGCCCCCTTCTCATGTGTGGCATGAAGGAGAGAAAGGTGGGGCCACACCCCTTTCTTATTTGGTTAGAAACCCTTTTGTGGGGCGCCAAGAGTTGGTGCCCTAACTACCTGACATGTATTCCTGTGACACCTCTTGTATATGCTTAAAGGGGCAGATTATATACCATTTATATCTGATTTTAATTAGTATAAATCTGATTAAAAAGGTAGAAGATTTTATGAGATAAGGATCTATCTTTTTAAGATAAGTAGGTTCTTTATATGTGTCAGGGTAGTATCTATATAAAGGGAGGTCTCTAGGGTTTCTAGTTAATAGAATTTTTGGCCAACAAAATTCCTCTCTCCCTTCTCCACTTCTCCTCTCCTCCCTCTCTTCCTTTCCACGCCTAAGAGTTGGGCATCTCCTCTTCTACATGCCAAGAGGTAGTGCATGGTGACTTAGAGATTGAAGATCGAGGAGAAGAAGAAGAAGGCTGCTGATCAAGGAGTTGATCTTACAGTTCAGATTAAGATGTTGATCAAAGTGTTTAAGGCTAAGGTTCTTTTTGAGAAGAAGAGTCTTCTACGAGGAGAAATTAGTTCGAGATTGATCCTGGTGGATACCCATAGAAGTGGACATGTGTGCGGCTCGAACATCTACGAATCTGTGATCATCAAACGGTAAATATCTATCAAAAGATAATGAGATCTGATCTCATATTTATTTTTAAATTTAGATTGTATATATGTGTTTTCTCCTGGGCATGGATAGGATTAGATTTGATCTTTTGCATGTGGGGTTAAAGGTTTAATCCATTTTATTTTTCGCTGCGATTTTTAAAGTTTTTGAAATTCACACATGCTGCCTACCAGTTTTCTAACAGTGGTATCAGAGCCACAGATTTTTGAAAATACATATGATCTGATTTTTACATTAGATATGAATGTTTTAATGATTTAAAATTAATTTTTGCTAATATAAGGTTGTCCTGATATAGGATTTACCTCCTATATTGTAAAGATTGTCTTAGCATAAGATTGATCGATTTTGAAAATTATTTTTAAAATAATTAAATCAAATTTTTAGATCTAAAAATTAGCATATATGATATGTTTAATTTGAATTTAGATCTAAAATTAGAATGATTAAAAATTTACATCAAACTAATATAAGATTATCCTGATATAGGGTTTATCCCTATATTGTAAAGATTGTCCTAGTTTGATGTGAATCAATTTTTGAAAAGATATTTTTAAAATATTTTAATCATTATTTTAGATCTAGTTTTATATATATTATATATATTAAATTTAGTTTTAGATCTAAAATTTGATGTATATGTGATGTATTTTTATTTAGATCTAAAACTACATATATTTGATATATGAAACTAAGTTTAAATCTGAAATAGTTTAAGATCATAAGTCACTAATTGCATGCAATAAATATAATCTAAAAATTATTTTTAGATCTGAAATTATGTTGTTGCATGTGGGTAAGAGAAAAATAAATTAGGTCTAAGTGATCAAACTACAATTAAGATCTAATTGATTAGATCAGGCTAGAATCTATTTTCGATTTTGAGCAGTTGATTGAACCTAATCGATGGTTGATTAGGATTAGATCAAAGGAACTCAAAATCAAGTTTAGTTGTAGTTGGTCGCATCAATTCACATGTTGATGTGAATGATTGACTCAAGATCGAATTTGGCTCAGTGGTTCAGACCTATTTCAATAGGTTAATCTAATCGATTCTAATCGACTAATTTGGTATTTAAGGCAAGTATTTAGATGGTGGTTATTTAATTGATTCCGTTGTCTGACCTGACCAATTTTAATTGATATCGAAAGAAAGCAATGGAGGGATCCCCATGCATCTTAACTTATCTGGCCATATTGGGAGATTCAGTTTCATGTTAGGTTACTTGTTGATTGGAGTTCACCCATGCCAACTAGGCTGGTTAGACATATTGATGTGCTGACTTAATTTAATCAGTCGGATGTCAGATTTACTGATTTAAAAAGATCTAAACTCAAATTTCTCATTAAATATTAAGTCTAGAGGTCTTCTATCGTTGTAGAGATGCGAGTGCCTTCCTGGCATTGATCGTTCTGGGCTGCATCAGAAAGGTACAATCACTCTATTGATATTTGATGTCTCGGGATAGAGATGGGTTGGGCCCAATAACTGTTAGATGAGGGTCTCAATGATGATTTTACACAATGGATCTGACTTAACTAAGAAATGTGTCAATAACTATTAGGTGAGACCATAGGACTTAGAGATCAAACCTATATCTTGCTTAGTAAAGCAATGGACAAAGTATTGTCCACTCATTGATCTGTACTCATCAATAATTGTTAGTGAGGTGTGTATAGACTAATTAGGACCACGGTACCCACTTAAAATCAATCACGTATAGGTTTCTATTTCTCCATCGAGAGTGTGGGAGATTCAAAAAAATAGTGGAAGCCTTTTTTATTTTTAAAGTTTCTAGAACAAACAACTTTATAAGTACAAAATCTAACTAAACTATTCTTTCTATAGATAATCATGTCAAGTTCAAACCCCTTAGCCGAATCCTCGATACAAATAGATTGACCAACATAAATTATAAAGACTAGCTCCGAAATCTAAAAATTATTCTTAATTTTGAAAAGCTTACCCATGTCCTAGATAAGAAAATGCCTATGTTACCTACTCGTCCATCCGCTGATCAATGAGCTGTACTTGAAAAATGGATGGATGAAGATAACAAGGCAAAGTGCTATATCTTAGCGTCCATGTCCAACGATCTTCAGCAACAATATGAAGACATGAGAAGCCAGAGAGATACTGGTTTACCTATAAGAGTTGTATGGTGAACAGAGTCATATGTAGGTGAACAGAGTCGCACAGCTCACTTTGAGGTCTCTCAGAGATTTTTCAGAGCAAAGATGTGTGATGGGCAGTCTGTCAATGATCATTGTCTGATAATGATCAAGGATATAGAGGAGCTTCAGAAACTCGGTATGAACATGGACAAGAAATTGTAGGTGGATCTAATCCTCCAATCTCTTCCTATTTATATCGGCAGTTCATCATGAACTACCATATGAATAAGATCGATGCTACTTTGCCTGAGTTATTGAATATGCTAGTGACTGTAGAGGTACTTTGAAGAGTTCAAGGGCACAGTTTTAGTTTGGAGTGAGCGGGCTTCCTCCAAAAGGAAGTTTTTTTAAGAAAAAGAAAAAGTCTGTGAAGAAACAAAAGAACGAGGCCCACCTATGAAGCAGGTTTTTAAGAAGGCCGATGACAAAAAAAGTGTTTCCATTGTAACGTCGAAGGCCACTGGAGAAGGAACCGTCCGACCTACCTGACGATGTCAAGAGTAGAAAAAAGATAGACCTTCTGAAGGTACATTTGAAATGCTCGTTATTGAAACTAATCTAACACTTTCCTCTTCTTCTAGTTGGGTTCTTGATTCTGGTTCAAGTGCTCATTTGTGACTTCAATGTAGGGTCTTGAAGAAGTTAAGGGGAGAGAAGGTGATATCACTCTCTGGGTCGGCAATGGAGCAAGGGTTGCTACTGTGACCATCGAAACCTACCCTCTGCGACTACTGTTAGATTTAGTTTACTTTTGAAAGATAATTATTATGTACCTGTATCAATAGAAATTTAATTTCTATCTCTGTACTGGCATAGGATAATTATAATTTTTATTTTAATAAAATATGTGTTCTATTTTTTTAAAATAAACTTGTAGCAATACTTTCTTGATTGATAGTCTTTACCATTTGCATATCGATGCAAGTGTAAATATTAACGAGCAAATAGTGAATGTATAGGGTACAAAGACTAGAAATAGGATTAGCCAAAAATATCTGTGGCACCTTAGGCTAGGCCATATTGGAGAAGACAAACTCAACAAATGGAGAAAGATGATCTTCTGGGATCATTGACTTTCGAGTCTTATCCAGTCTGTGAATCGTGTCTTCAAAAAAAATGAACAAGTTGCCCTTTGTGGGACAAGGGGAAGGGCCACTAGATATAGCCACTCCTAGTACACACTGATGTGTGTGGTCCATTCGATGAACAAGTCAGGAGTGGCTATATCTACTTCATAATTTTTATCGATGATTTTTCACGATATGGATTTGTATATTTAATGCACCAAAGTCTAAACTTTGAAAAGTTATAGAGTTCAGACATGAAGTAGAAAAATAGATCAAAAATTCATAAAAGTTCTTCAATCAGATCGAGGAGAAAAATACTTTAGTGAAGAATTTCGGATCTATCTCAAAGATAATGGCATAATCTCACAGTGGACACCTCCAGGGATACCTCAGCTCAATGGGATATCCGAAAAGAAGAATCAGCCCCTATTAGATATGGTCCGATCCATGATGAGCTTCACAGATCTTTCTGACTTCTTCTGAAAATATGCTTTGCTTACTGTGGTTCATCTTTTGAATCAGATTCTCTCTAAATCCATTCTACTGCCCATATGAATTATGGTATGATAAGAAGCCAACTCTTGGGTATCTCAAGAACTGGAGATGTCCGACCCATATCAAGCGACAACAGGCAGACAAGTTAAAGGCTAGATCCTTTAGGACTTTTTTATAGAATATCTTAAGAAAATCATGGATACTACTTCTATCTTCTTGAGACACAATGTGATTGTGAGGTGTCATGCCATATTCTTGAAAAAAAGTTTATCTAAGATGGAGGCAGTGGGAGGAAGATTGAGCTCGAAGAGAAAGTCTCTGAAGAGCATCGAGTCCAAGAACCTAAACCAATAATGAACCAGTAGATGTGATACCTCCTCCACCTCGTAATCAATTAAGGTCTTCCATCCTCTTGAAAGATACTTAGGTATTCTTACAGAGATTTAGAAGAAGCATTCTTGTAGAAAATAGAGACATTAGAAATGATCCCAAAACCTACGATGAGATAATATTAGATGTAGACTCCGAAAAATGGATGGAAGCGATGAAGTCAAAAATTAACTCCATGCATTCCAACAGAGTTGGTCCTTAGTAGATCTATCTGAAGGTATTGTACCTATTGGGTGTAAATAGATTTATAAAAAGAAGATTGGTTGGATAGTAAGGTAGAGATCTATAAGGCAAGGCTAGTCGCGAAAGATTATAGTCCATGCGAAAGCATCGACTATCATGAAACTTTTCGTCCGTAGCCATGTTGAAATCCATCCATATTCTGCTTGCCATAGCAGCATTTCATGATTATGAAATTGGGCAGGTGGAGGTAAAAACTACCTTCCTAAATGAATATTTTGAGAAGATATCTATATGGAGCTGCCTCTGGTTTCACGTTCAGTGATAGTGATCACAAGATCTGCAAGCTGCAAAGATCATTTATGGACTCAAACAAGCATCTCGAAGTTGGAACACTCAATTCAATGATATAATCAAAATGTTTAATTTTTAAAAAATGAGGAGGAGCCATATATGTACAAAAAGATTAGTGGAGTACTGTCATATTTCTCATATTGTATGTGGATGACATCTTCCTGATTGGAATGATATTTCATGCTGACATCAGTCAAATATAGTTATCAAAAGAGTTTGCCATAAAAGACCTAAGAGAAGCTTTCTACATTCTTGGTATAAAGGTCTATAGAGATAGATCTTAGAGAATGATAGGACTCTCACAGCATATGTACATAAAGGAGGTGCTGAAGAGGTTCAGCATGAAAAACCCAAGAGGATCTTTTGCCCCTTAGACATAGCATTCATCTCTCCAAGAAGATGTGCCCTGACACACCTGAAGAGATCCAGACATGAGCAAGATCCTTTATGCTTCGACAATAGGGAGCCTCATGTATGTCATGTTATGTACACGCCCTGATATAACACTTGCCATGAGTGTCACGAGTAGATATCAGATAATCCAGATGAAGAATACTAGATTATTGTTAAAAATATCCTTAAGTACTTAAGAAGGACTAAAGATTTGATGTTGGTCTTTAGTAGAGAAAGAAGCTAAAGTTAGAGATACACTGATTCAAACTTTATTGTTGATGTCAATAATAGAAAATCTACATCGAAGTGTATCTTTTGTGTAATGATGGTGCAGTTATCTGAAAAATTTCAAGCAGCCGATCATTTCAGATTCACCATGGAAGTCGAGTACATCGTCGCCTTGAAGCTGCTAAGAAAGCCTTTTAGTTCAAGAAGTTTGTTGTGGAGCTAGGTGTGATGCAATCAGATGCCATTGCATTGCACTGTGACAACAACGATGCCATAGCCTTCGCTAAGGAGCCAAGTTTTACCAAAGTCCAAATATATAGAGCGGTGGTTTCACATCATATATGAATATCTCGAGAAGAAGTTTATGAGGTGCAGAGAGTCGACTCCACACTGAATGTGGGGACCACTAAGCAAGCCTCTCAGCTAACAGAAGATCGAAGCTTTCTTGAGAAGATGGGTCTTAGGTAAATGGCCAATTGACTTTAGGTCAAGTGAGAGTTTGTTGGATTTGTGCTCTACAAGTCAATTGTTGGCTGACACATTATGTAATTCTAAGACCTAAACTTGTACTTATAATTTTTTTTATAATCAATAAAGGTTTTTCATTCCAATCATGTTTGTATCCATGATTTGTCTTATAAATTAATAAAGATAATTTTTATATATTCTTAAAGAGTTAAAATTTGAGACATACATTAATTAGTGGTTAATTTCTAAATGCTCCGATCAAAGATGTCATGGAGGACATGATCAATCTATTGAGATTGATGTACAGTTTACCTCTCTTATGGATAGATAAGTTTCAAATCTGCAGTGTAGAGACACTGGGGTGAAAGTGCAGGTGGTTGTTAGAGAATAATTGCACTGAGCGTGATCAATACAAGAACCATATGGATGTCTACTCACTCATCAGTGTTCTTCTCGATGCTGCAGTGGTGTGAGTAGTCTTTGACCTACGATGTCATTAGCTATTCGCAGTGAGGCTACTGGGTTTGACTGCATGTTCTCTTGATCCTAACCATTTGATCCTTGCTGTGTATATTGCTTCAGTAGATTCAGTTCACTGTTTGGAGTAGGATGTACCTAGATAGAATCTATCAACCTTGATAGAAAAGAAGAATCTTATTGATTTGTGAGATTGAGTTTAGAAATCTTTGGCCAAAGCAAGTATGAATACTGAAAAAATTTTTTACGAAATTCACAAATGAACTGAGTCGAGCCAATCTAGCATATAACTGGCGATGGGGTCTGACGAGTTCTCCATGACCTCCATCAAGTCGAGACTCACGATAGAAGGATTAAATTATACGATAATGTATCTAGAGATTCATACTTTCATTCTACTGGATTGTCACTACATATGTTAGGTGTCACTGGTAGATTGTGAGACTCATCGGGCATCATCTTGATATTGATGATTCGAAGGATAAAATTGAAAATGTTCCAATCCATCGAAAAGAGTTTCGATGATATTGTGATGGAAATCATAATATATCTTACTACCAGATAGAATGGAACCTATGGGTTACACATTAAGATATTTAATCTTGAATTTGCCATTTGAACTTATGAAGTTCTAATTGGTTAGGGTGTATTGAAATCCTATTAGATTTATGAGAACCATACTAGCATATGGTTAAACCTAATTCTTTTTGAAACTTCGATTTGATCGAGTCTATAGTATTGAACCTAACTTAAATCATTTGAATTTAATTAGACTCTTAATTGTGAGCCCAAAAGATTTGATTAAGTCAATTATTGACATAATTATCCTAACATTATCTCTTCTTTATTCCTAATTATCTCTAAGTGTGCATGTGGAATTGAAGGAAAGAGGGAGGTGCAACTTCTCCTTTTGGCAAGACCAGGGGCGCCAACCCCCTAGATTTGGCAAGTGGGACTCGGCCCTTCTCATGTGTGGCATGGAGAAGAGAGAGGTGGGGCCACGCTCCTTTCTTATTTGGTTAGAAACCATTTTGTGGGGCGCCAAAACTACCTGACATGTATTCCTATGATGCCTCTTGTACATGCTTAAAGGGGCTGATTATATCTATTTTAATTAGTATAAATCAGATTAAAAAGGTAGAAGATTCTTATGAGATAAGGATCTACCTTTTTAAGATAATTGGATTCCTTATATATGTCAGGTAGTATCTATATAAAAGGAGGTCTCTAGATTTTTAGTTAATAGAATTTTTGATCAACAAAACTTCTCTCTCCTTCTCCATGCCTCCTCTCCTCCCTCTCTTCTTTTCACACCCAAGAGTTGGGCGTCCCCTCTTCCACACACCAAGAGGTAGTACTTGATGACTTAGAGATTGAAGATCGAGGAGAAAAAGAAGAAGGCTGCTGATCAAGGAGTTGATCTTACAGTCCAGATCAAGGTGTTGATCAAAGTGTTCAAGACTAAAGTTCTTCTTGAGAAGAAGAATCTTCTACGAGAAAAATCAATTCGAAATTGATCCCGATGGATATGCGTAGAGGCCGGACACGTGTGCGCTCGAGCATCTACGAATCTATGATCATCAGAAGTGGTGAATATTTATTCGTGTCAAGGTAATGAGATCTGATGTCATATTTATTTCTAAATTTTAGATCGTATATATGTGTTTTCTCCTGAACTTGGATAGGATTAGATTTGATCTTTTGCATGTGGGATTAAAGGGTTTAACCCATTTTATTTTCGTTGTAGTTTTCAAAGTTTTTAAAATCTATACATGCTGCCTACCCAGTTTTTTAATAATTAGATCACTAAACCTAATCTAATAGATAGCAAATAGCTTCAATTAAATCTTAATCAAATTAAAAATTAATCGAGCTCAAGTTTTAATCAAATCAGAAGTCGAACACCCTTAGCGATTAGATTATCTCATAACCTAATCAGGTCAAACCAAATTGAATCCAATTCAATTAGATTTGATCCAAACTTCAATGCTAAATCAAATTGAACTAATTAGCAATCTAATTATTAATCAATCCTCCTACAATTCATCAACAATTAGCGAATTGATTTATTGTAATTTTGTACAGGATTAATCATCAATCGAATTGACTGTTTTATCCTAGAATGATTCTTAATCATCGATCAGCCATATGATTAGTTAGAAATTTTTTTGAGTGTGACCTCATAGGTTCAAACCTAAGTTGGTAGTATATGAATAATCTTCTATACTAATCAAAGTGACCATCTAGCAATGATACCGACGTCCGAATAGGTCGAAAGATTGTGAAGCATCATTTAAGAATCTATTGGCATATGGTTACTGTATAATTCATCCCTTTGATCCAAATACTCAAGGTGACCTAGGATTTAACTATCAACCCTGATATGGTCATCCATATTGTATTTCAATTTTTAAAATTTATTATATGGATTACTCCGATCGAGATTTTATTGAATTGAAACACACTGATACATTAACTCCTACTTATTCGGAGGGGTCAATTCTATCTTGACTCACACACCGACTTCTCAAGTACATGACTGTAAACTTTTCATCACTGAATTAAAAATTTAGATAGTCTAACATCAAAGCACAGTGAGTTGCTTGTAAGTCATCATGGTGATCTCAGATCGGATAGATACTTATATCCATATCCTTCATGAGCTACTCTTGATAGTAGAGTGCTCAGCAGTGGTCATGTTTAGTGAGATATACTCCTATATCTCAATTGCATACCATACCATCGTCTCCACACTCTTTGATTAGGAGGACAACCAACGTATATAGCACATAACGACCTATACTTGATATAGCTATCATCCTAATAATAGTATATCATTTGATCGTGAACTTAAAGTTTAAGGACTAAATGATATATCTTCCTATATCGAATCAAATAGTCTTAAAGACTTCATCACATAATAGGAGTTCAAAATAAGATGTACACAGTGATGAGAAAATTAAATAATATTTATTAATTTAATAATTCATATATAATTATAATAATAAGCTCAATCGTCAACAGACTGACGATTGATTTTGGAATATAATTTTCAACATCTGCATCATTTAGATTGATCTCGCTTTGATGTCGTATCAATCAATCACGTCTCTTGAGCAGAGTATAGGCAACTATACTATACTATCTATCCTGAGAATAATGATGTCTCTAGTCGGATGTGATTTGTTGTTGATGAATAGAAGGAAGCTTGATCTTTAGGATTAGTTTTTTTCTCTTTTCTTTAGAGTTGTTCTGCATCAAACAGCATCTGAGAAAGTCCTCATCTAATCATCATGGGAGGTATCTAGGATCAGCATGATCTTTTATCACCTCATCAGCATTCAAGCTTATGCTCCCTACCCTCATGCTTGCCATCTTCTTTCTTTCCTTGGGGCTCATTGCTAGGATGCTCTCCATGTCGAGTCCATGCCTCCTCCATATTCACATACTTTTTAGCTCTTTCCAACATCTCGGCAAAATCTTTAGGATACCTCTTCTCAAATGAGAAGAGAAAATCATTCTTGAGCAGCCCAACATTGAGAGTAGTCATGGCCACTGATTGATCTAAATTGCATACTTTGAGAGTCGTGACATTAAAGCGGTTCATGTACTCTCAAAGAGACTCATCTTCCCACTACTTAATGCTGAAGAACGAATCTAAGCCATGACATTATCGGTGATTGCTGACAAAATGAGTTGCAAATAGTCGGTCGAGCTATTCAAAAAAGTTAACCGACTGGGGCTAAAGGCTCGAGTACTAATATCAGATAGCTTTATACAAAGCAGATGGAATACTAGGCAAAGCATTCCATCAGTTACTCTGTAGAGAAGTATAAGATCTTTGAAGCTCTTTAAGTGGTCGACAGGGTATGAGGTCCTATCATACGGCTCTAATTGTGGCATCTTGAACTATGGAGGGAAGTAGCTCATCCATGATCCTCCTAGAGAATGGATGGTCGGTGTTGAAGTCGAGCTTCACTTTGTGCTACTAAGTTTGGTCTTGTAGAGCCTCGATCCACTGCTGCATCTTCTGAAATCTCCTCTCCACCTTGGCATTTCAAGCCATGTAGAGGTCTCAGTGTCGATGAGAGAAGTTGCCCAAAGTGGAGTCATTCCCTAACTATGGAGTTGGTGAGCACCTATGTTGTCCTCGATTAGAGCTCGCAGATTGGTTGTGTCGACTATCTCCCACGTTAGACTACGAAGAGGTGAGTGTTGGATTGCCAATCTAGCTTGATCTCAATGCGAAGCATCTAATGCAAGCTAGGCTATAGCAATCTGTTACATTCCTTGTACCATAACAATCAAGGACTACACATGCTGGATGAGGCTGTTAAATTGGTCATTGGAGATCGCCGACATTGATTGAGGAGGATGTGGTGCCTGAACTAGTTCAGACGCAATGGCTTTCCATTGAACATCATTGGTCGTGCACAGTTGGAGCAGCAGGAGGCATTACAAATTCCTCTTTATGATCGCATAGTGGAATGCTCTCTCTCTCTCTCACACACACACAATGAGCTCTTGATGGTGGCTGGAGTGCAAAGGCCTTTCTATAGTGTCAATCTATTGCTGTCAAATCCCAACTTGATGAGGTCAGACTTGGTCCTTCTAGAAGAAGATGAGGAGAAGAAGTCCTTAGGCAAAGACGAGGTGGGAGGGTCCTCGGTTGAAGATGAAATATTGAAGATGTCTCTTATGTGCTGGAGTTGGACCTTTAAAAAGTTACTGACCAAAGATTTTCTGATGGAGATCCTCCAACACTCAAGTTAGCTAAAAAGTGGAGAACAGTGAGGGAGAAAAAGTTATGGAGCATCTTGAGACTCTCAAGAACTTACTTGGGATTCTCTTTTCCTCCTATTTATAGAGAGTAAGAGTCGTGTATGCCAGAGGGATTGATCTTTCTCAAAAAGTATGCATGGATCGCGCTAATGATGATCACGCTTCTGCATTTGGGATTCGGAGACAGCTAGTAGTTGCTGTTCAGGGCATGATCGAATCCTGACAATTAAGATTTTCTTACCTAACCTTTTTGCGATTGTGAGAAAGATTATTCATCTGAGTTTGCCAACTTGCCGAATTGGGATGACCTGTTGAACTCGGATCATGCTCTTTGGATTTTGTCAAGTCAACCATAACTGATCTCTGCTCGCTTCGGCTATAACAAAGGATTAGATCGATCGAGGCCGGAGTGAAGGCCCACAACAGGGTCAAATTCGAGATGTATCAATATCTAATTATTAAAAAAAAAAATAGTTTAGGGACTAAAGTGTTTACCTTTCAAACTCGAAGGAGAGCCGCTGTAATTTACTTTGTTTTTGCTAGGAAGGCATACTAAATATAGGAGAATTTTAGATATTTCCTTCGGTGCAGATGTAGGGGACGATTGTAGTCCAACATTTTGTACTAATCAATTAATGTGTCTATACTTGTAATTTTGTTTAAGAAAAACGTTGCAAGAAAAAAGTTGTTAGACTGCTGGTGGTAACGTAGCAAGCAGGAAAATTCGGTGCATGTATCGACCTCATCGTCATAAGATAGGAGCCACCCAAAGGCGAAAGAGGCCACGGACGAACTGGTCTCTTCAAACATTTTTGCCAGAGTCCCACCGAATCTTCCTTCGATCTTGTTCCACAGTCCACGTTCATACGAAACGACGGCCATCCAAACACGGTTGCGACTCGAAGACTCTCTACGGAGTGGAGAGGCTCATGGCTAAGATTAAAAGTCCCTGAGATTTCTAAAGGCACATTAAAACTACAATAACTGCACGGTTGGCCATTTCTTCTTTCCTCTTCTCTACCCCTCTCCTTCTCGAAGGCTCTATTTCCGCTCCCCTTCCTCTTCTCCTTAGCTGCGAAGCATCTCTTCCTCCTCCCACTTCCTATAAATCCTTTTCAATCCCTCCACAAGCGCTTGATTCCCCTCTCAACCACCCCTTTAACATGGATTTGTTTACTTCTTCCTCTTCTTCTTCCTTGACTTCTTCTTCTGGGATTAGGGGAGAGAGAGGAGGTGGCAGCTACAGCTCCATTGTTTCTGAGATGGTTACAAGGGTGATTTGTGCCATATTGACTTGTGTTTTTGCCATAGGTTGGTTTTTCCTCTGTTTTTTTGTCCTCCAATTAGTTCTTTCTAATGGTGTCTGGCTAGTTGGTCAAGGTGTCATGAGATTTTGTGAAGATGGTGGTGTTCCAGGGGCCTCTTTTGGTTCTCTGTTTGTTGTTTCTAGTTTATCTATCAATTTGTCTGAAATTTCTATGACATTGGAACAAAAACAAGTCATGAAGTTGTGTTCTTCTGTTTATTTGGTAAAGTGGGTTCTTCTATGCACCAAGTTTTGATATGCATCAAGTTTTGATTTCTAATGTGGGTGTTTGCTAATTTTCAAATGGGTTATATGGTTTGCTTGTGTGATTTGATTTGATGTTTAATTTTTTGGGGAGAAAGGGTGAGCAATACTCATTAATTATTTTCAATGAGGTAATGAAATGAACTACACCATGTTTGAAACTAGAATCCAATCATCAGAATGATTGTACCAATTGATCAGTAAAGAAACTTGAAATGAAGTTCCCAAAAGGATGCAATCTTTGTTTCCTTGGTCGATTTCATGATTATTGTTTCATGAGGCCTTTTCTTCACAACTTGCTTTGTTTGTCATTATCTGGGTCTTGTAATGTTGTTTTCTTTCCCCTTTTATTCTTTTCTTCACCTGTTCGATTTGCAAAAATATTTGCTTTCCAATTACTTTCTGCCGAAGAGGAGGTCAATGAGACTTGTTGCAAATTCTTTGCTGATAATTGTTTTTCCTTTTTGTTCTTTGATGTAGTTGGTTCATTCATAGGGGCTGTTACAGGCTCTTTGATTGGCCTGGCGACAGAGAGCGGTTTATTCCGAGGGGCTGGAATTGGGGCTATTTCTGGGGCTGTTTTCTCAATCGAGGTTGTCGAATCCTCTCTTGATCTCTGGAACTCCAATGAATCAGGGATTTGGAGTATCTTATACCTGGTAAGTTGAAGCACTCAAATGAGTCTTTGGAGGGTAAAAAGGCTGGAATTATCAAACACTCATAGGGAGCAACCAATTGGTATATGCAAACCAAGTGGTAGCATTACTCCTCTTAACATTTTTCAAGTCCTTTTTATTTCTGAGAGAGAGAATTGCTCATGTCATACCAAAGCCTCACAATAAAAGGAAGATTTATTCAAGGCCAAAGCTTATTGTTAGAATTTTGTCAAAACATTTTATTGAGATTCGATTCTTAACAGATGGACATCGTCGCCAGTCTTTTGAGTGGAAGGCTTGTTCGAGAGAAGGTCGGACCAGCTGTCCAAAGTGCAGTGCAGAGTCAGGTATCCACTTGTTTGGAGCTGAATTCTATCAATTGAGATAAACTAGCTGTTAAATTATCTTGGATAATTCTGGATGTTCTTGGAGTGCAGATGAGTGCTATGGACTCACCCTACATAGAGGTTCCTGATTTCTTTGAAACAGGAGGTTCGGTGGGCATGTCGAAGGATTCTGTCAGCAAGCTCCCAAAGATTGAAATTACCACAGATAACAATGTGGATGCCTCAGGTGACAGAATCTGCTGTTCGGTATGCCTGCAGGTTGGAAATTCCTCTTTGTAAATTATTTGGATAAATGATAATTTGATCGAGCATTAGCTTCCTAATTAGCATTGACAAGTGACTGGATTTGCTTTGTAGGACTTCCAAATTGGAGAGATAGCAAGGAGCTTGCCTGAGTGCCGGCACGTATTCCATTTACCATGCATCGATAACTGGCTTACCAGACATGGCTCTTGCCCTCTATGCAGAAGGGATATTGAGATCCTTTCCTTGTAAATTACAAGAGTATACTCTTCCTTTTTGAGGCTAGATGATTTCATAATATGAAGTGAAGCTCTGCTTCCTTCGCAACATCTGTATAAAAATTATGGCTTCAAACTGTTTTTATTACAGACAAAGTTTATTTGTAGATTAACAAGTTTTGACAGTTTTGCCTGCCATCTGCATCTGCTAACTATTTCATGTATAATTTGTTCTTAATATTTCCCATCTTAAAATCAGTAATTGTATAAAGGAATGTAGTGCTGTGTGGACTGCAATATCGACCTTAAAGAGAAAATTAGGTCGAAGTAAATGTTGAATGTTGGAAAAAAAAACCTGTGAAGCTTATAGTTAGAAGGGATCATATCACAGGAAAATTGGGTATCGGATCATTGGAGAAACTGTCCAAATTTCATGCACACATGCAAGAAAGATTTTAGCAGGTTTCAGCAAAATGTGTGGCTTGGTTGACAAGAAAGAGGAGCGGACATAGAACAACATAAATGGAAGTTGTGAGGAAGGATTAGAAATAGCCGCAATTAAGATGATCCTTGGTAGAAATTAATGATGAAGAAAAAAATTGTTTGAGTCGAACACAGATAGCCTTGTTAGTGTTAAGTTTGGGATGGTAATGCCAATCATATTTTCCTTGCATTTTCAGTTGTTTTTGTAGCTGAAATTTTGTAGTTCTTCTTGAGTTATAGTCATATACTTTAAAAACCAAATTCTAAATAACTGCTCCAGTAAAACTTTGTATGAAAAATTAATTTTATGGAGGAGCCCCCATAGCATCATGGTTGTCCATGACTGAAGACTTTTCAACTTGGCTTATGTTGTGGTTGAGAACTGGACGTCTTACCAAATTCATGATCTTTGCCTCCCATCTCCTTGTTGGCTGCTCCATAGATCCACTTGGTTCATGATAGGGATTACTGATAATGATAGCAAGCCAAACTTGATATTTTTCTTCTCTGGATTTCTAATCTTCTGCTTTACCAACTTGCAATCAGATTTCAGAGGTAGTTTTGGCAATCATATTTTGCCCCACGAGCAGACATATCTTGATGGCACAAATCTATCGAAAATTACTAAAACAGGTGTAGTTCTTTAATGTACATGTGGCAATGTCAGTCTCTCCATGTAGATGAGTTAAATGCATGTTCATGCTAAAACTTATATATAGTTAAATTCATGTCAACTATTCCTTGTGGAGATAGGAAGGGTACAAGCGGGAATGGCGGAGGTCCCATTGACAGGACGCAACGTAAGAGTAAGGATTTAAGGCAAAAGTGATGTGGCAACAACCTTTTAGGATGCCAATAGGTTGAATCTGCTCTCTCTCTCTCTTTTTTTTTTTTCCTAATTTCCTTATAAATCTTGTCGTACATAATGATTCGGAAGGATTATTAGATTTGACATTTTTTTTTTTTAAGAAAAACGAGGGGAGTAAGATAATCCCCTCACTAATATATTAATGTAAGTAATAGTACATGAGCCTTAAATAGTTTAAGAGTACACTAATTGACTTGACGGTGCAGAGGATAAAAGAAAATATTAACATCGTAGCAGTGATTTTTGCATAGCATTTTTTTTTCTTAATTTTTTTATAAATCTAGCTGTACATTATGATTTAGTAGGATTATTAGATTTGGTACAGATACATTGATTGCTGCATAAAAATTTGGATAGGATTTAAGCAAGATCTATCGTAATAAAAAGCTATACCATATATTAAACTTCCAGAGGCCGAACTTGCCTTACTATGCATGATTGAGATGTTTATTTTTTAAAATTAGATAACTTTTTAAACTTCATAACGTGACATCATCTTATTAGAATGCCGACAATAATATTCAAATTTTATTATTTGAATCTTGAAATTGATTGATCAAAATAAAAAATTTAATTTTCAAGACAAACTTGAATAAGGCATATCTCCCAAATTAAAAATTATATGAAGTGGCTCTAAAAAAAATTAATATAAAAATTAAGATTTATCTTCTATAAAATTTTAGCTTTTGCATAATTATTTTCATTAGTCATGTCTATTTTAGAAAGCTATGATTTTTTTTAAATTAGAAGAGGAATCTTACTTGAATCATGTGAGGATGGATCTTTTTAGTATAAATAAAGGTTTTATAAATTAATTTTATTATCTATTAACAAAGAAAACACGACCTAGACCTTACTTCTGATTGAACAGGTTGAAGAAATTTCTTTCTTCTCTCTAATTTGATGACATAATCATGTAAATCTTCCTATTTTGACATATTTCTAAATCCTTCAATCAAGAGATGTAATGTTGTAATATATATTTAAAAGAGTGAAGACATAGATGGGCTCTTTAAAAGTTTACGAAGTATCTATGATAACCCAGTCCAAAAGAAACTATGCCTAGTCTACTTGACCGATCCAAATATTTGAAAAAAAGCCCCAAAAAACAAAAAAGAGAGGGGGTGGGTGTGCTTGGTGCGTGTGTGAAAGAAAGAGATTCTCGATAGAAATCTCCTCCCCAAGTTTGCTGGAGAGAATCCATTGCCGAGATGGATTCTCAGTGCATTTCCCACTTTATTTAAGCCTCCTCAGCCTCCCTTTGATCCCCTCACCAATGATTCCAACCCCTAATCAGATTTAGCCACTAGATTTCTTCATGATCAGTAGACACCATCAACACTATGGTTCATGGTTAAACATCGCCAGAAGCCAAGTAAGAGCCAGCATCTTTGATTTATCCTCCTCCACTTCTTTCTTAGTTTATAGACCATAGTTTTCGATCGACTATTGCTCGATTTTTATTGAAATAAAGATGCTCTATTTTCTTTGAATTTCTGGCCTTATTTCCAGCCTTATTTTCTCTTCTTTCCAGTCATCCTATCACCAAGGGCCTTAGGCTCTGCTTTGCACCAGCCTCCGGCTTGAGTCAAGGCCCCAATTGCCAGTAAGTGGGTTAGGACTTAGGAATAATGAGCAAAGGGCTCTTGTTCGGCCCTATTTTGGTTGATTCTCGCACTTCTTCTCACTGCTTGTCATCACCGACCATGCCTAAGTATCTGTTGCTAGATCTTCGATTGTACCGCTGCACCTTAACAAATTTTCACCACCCTTTCCATCTCCTCTTCCTCCTCCTGGAGATCAATAAGAGGAGGCCTTCCTCCACTATGTTGCCAAAAAGAAAAGAAAAAAAGAGAAAGAGAGAAGAAAAAAAGAAAAAAAAATGAAAATAGAAAGAGAGAGAGTCCATTTCTCTCCCTTTTCTTCTTCTCTCTTTCCTCTCTCTTCCTAACTTTCTCTCTCTAACTTCTCTCTCTACATATTTTCTTTCTCTACAAGGGTTTTTCAGATCTTGGATAAACTCTCTCTCAATGATTTTGATTGACCATAGTGAAGAGGATCCTGATCATGGCTATCGAAAGGTGTGCTAATCTCCACCTCAGTCAAGTCGAGCACCACTAGATCTCACAATCAATATTTTCTATAGGATTACTATATTTTAGCATGACTCTTGATTTATAGTTGATCTATTGGATGTCTTAGATTGAACTAATCGAAATATTGGGCACCAGCACTATGAGAGTGTTGTGATTTCAAATTTTTATTCTTAAAAATAGTCACACAAAATTTTGATGAAAATATAATTTTTAAATGTTAGGCTCTAAGAGGGATTTTCAAAATTAATTGGATCTGTAGTTTGATTTTGCTCATAAGGTAACTAATATAACTCTTTTTGTAGATTTATTAACAAATTATAAAATATTTTTTATATTAAATTATTTATAATTTATTAAATTTGCATATAGCATTTTAAATTATTGAACATATCTTTTTTTCTAAAATATTAAATGATTCAAAATTGAACATATTGATTTTGATGTAAACTGCATTTGACTGATTTTGATGTCATATAATTTTATAAATCTTTCGATTTAGAATATGAAATATATTCTTGAGAAAAAAAATTTTGATTCAAGATGAATTTGAACTTGCAACCAAACTATGTTTCAATACCTAGCCATTGTATGTTGATATTTTGATATCCTGTCAATGAAAGTTACATATTGATATTTTGATATCTTACTAGTGGGTATGTTAATACTTCGATATTATACTAGTAAGGGTTATATGTCAGCACTTTAATATCCTGCTATTGGGGGTTATATAGTGGTACTTCGATTGAATTTATATTCTAACCAAATCATAGGATACAAATATAGTTCTGGTTAATGACTGTCAAGATAAACTTGATATTTTGAAAGAAACTGATTTTTGAATAAATTATAAATGCTAAAAAAAATTGAATTCGCATGCATATTATTCTGCTAGTGTTGTATATTTTGATTTGATTTCAAAAAAATATTTTGCATGATTATTTAAAATTATATTATTATTTATTTTATTGCTTGATTTATTTAAATAAAATATTCATTACTTACTAGATTGTATAGCTCATTATTCTATATTTTAATTATTTTTATGGATTCGAAGAATTAGTTTGACTCAAAGATTCATTATGAAAAAGTGACTAGAGACAAATTTTTTTTATATTAGATTTTCTTTATCAAAGTTGATACAAGATTTTAGAATATTATTTTGTGAGATATTTGATTTTGATTTAGTTGTTTAAATTAAAGTTTGAATGTTAATTGTTTGAATTTTTTTCGCTTCTTATTTATGGTATCATATTGAAATACTATGCATGCTTGTGTAGAGCATTCTGTGTATGTGGCATTTGCCATGACTTTTGACTTGCAATCTCAAATCGGGGGTATGAGTGTATTAGAGCATCGCATCAAGTTCTAGTACTTATTTGGATATTTTTTTGTCCATTCAAAACAATAGAAGACGAGACAAATACATCTCAAGCCTTTCATGCTTGATTTGATTTTTCTTTGCTGAAAGCGGAATATTCATATATATTTTGTGTGAATACATCCAAAAGAGTTAGAGAACAAAATATCCTAAGATGGTCCAAGGCCATCCCTACACTCGTCCACAAAACATCTCCGGTATGCTCAGCAACATAGACAGCCGCCCAATTTGCCGCTATGTTAGCCTCTCAAAATATGTCTAATGGTGAGATTGGCGCACCCCGTTAGACAGGTTGTGATATCCTGTAGAAGAGGATAAATAGTGGCTTTCCACCCATGACGCTATAGCCAGGTCACTACTGTGGTGGAGTCTCCTTCAATAATGAGATGGTCAGCATGTAGGTATCACCAAGCATAAGCAATCCCCACCCAAGCATTGTGAAGCTCCGCTCTCAGGATCATGGGCTCAAAGAGCTAGCTTCACTCGGCCACCACTAGGTAAGACCCTGATCCATAGATCACAAAACCAGCACTACTGCTCTTGCCTCTGATACTACCATCGAAGTTGACTTTGAGGTGCATTGGAGGTGGGGGCTCTTAGGAAATGAAGATCCATCAAGTCACTATAGGAGTGAGATGGGAGTCCCAGATCTCACAAGGCCTTAAGGTCATCTCAGTCACTTCGATTACCGTAATGAGTATTTTTTTCGGGTGAATCTTGTCAGGCACTGTTTGGACTCAAACACCATGTTGTTCCTTGCCAGCCAAATGTGGTAAGCTGTGTATGCCACTTGAATGGCAGTCACCCTGATTGCACCATTTTTCATGCTCTATCTCAGAACCTGCAGAAAGGCCTGAATAGGAGCCTCAGTAAGAACAAGCCTACGATGCTGACCCACAAGATACCACACCTATCTAGCCCTCGGGCACCAAAAGAGGACATGCTCTACCATCTCACACATTAAGCCGCAGGATGGGTAGTCAGTAGGGAGATCCATACCTCTATCCCTCAGCAACGTCCTAGTTGGAAGCCAGCCCCAGGCCACTTTCTATAAGAACAGACTCATTCTTAGGTGGACACCTATCCTCCAAATCCACCAGGCATCCAGACGCCTAATAGGCTCCCATCGATAGGAGTGATATAGGTCAGCCATCACAACTCTCGGGGTATGGGAGGATCTCCAGACTTTGATATCTTGGCAACTATGAATAGGGATCACCATGGACACACTCTCCCATCTGCTCCCCAAAAATGCACCTCACTGTCGCTAGATCCCAGCCCATATCATCTAAACGAATGAGATCATAAAATCTATCAGAGTCATCAACCTCCAAGCTAACAAAGGTCGGCCATTGGCATAATGGCAAATCCGCAATCCATGGGTCCAACAAAAGGTTCACAGACCGACCATCCCCCACAATCTATCTCATCTGGGTGATCACCTTCAGGGCTCTCAAACAGATCTCTCTCCATGAGAAGGAGCAACTCCGATTGATCAGGAACTCCCTACTTGCATGCTAAGGGCCATACCTAGCCCTCATCAATGTGCTCCAAAAGCTCTCTATATTGAGTAGGAATCTAACTGCATGCCAAGCAATCAGGGCCTCCCATCTCACAATTAGAGATTAGATACCAAGATTGCCATCCCCCAATGGCTAACACACCACATCTCAGGTCAGAAGGTGTATACTCCAACCTCTCGGGTGCGATCTCCACAAAAAGCACTGAAAAAGTTGCTCTAACTTGAGCACTGATGTCTTAGGCAATATCAAGTTTGATAGGAGATAAACGGTATAGAGCTGAGAACTAACCTCACTAAGATGACTCTGCCCATCATGGAGAGGGCTCTAGCCTACTAGCCCTCCAAGCGCTCATGGATCACCTGCTCCATGCCCACACACTCTATGCTCTTCAATCTACACCCAAAAATGGGGACCCCTAGGTACTACAAGGGTCCATCATGCACCACAATTTCGAGTTTGTCTCTGATGGGTGCCATAGCTGAGTCGACATCATTGGGCAAAAGTACACCGTAGGCTTGAAGAGATTCATTTTTTGCCCTGAAGCAAGATAGTACTCTTTCACAATCCTCCTAAATCCAACGACATTCTGGACAGATGCCCTACCCACCAGCAAGCAGTCATCTACGAATAGTAAATATAAGATTAGCACAATCCCTAAGGTTGGCACATATGGATCGAGTACCAAGCCCTGAGACACCACACAAAGAGCTCATAAGAGAGCATGAGCACAAATAATAAAGAGGTAAGGGGATAGTGGGCAACCTTGTCATAGCCTGACCATAGAAAGAAAGAAGTCCGATGGTGTCCTGTTGATCAAGATGGCAAAGGAAAGACTCTGAATGCATGCTATGATCCACCTAATCCATCGAGGATGGAAGCCAAAGTCCTCCAATGCTCTCTCAAGGAGCTGCTAGCTCATTCAGCCATAGGCTTGTTCCATATCAAGCTTAATTGCTATTGAACTTCAATGGCTGGACACCTGATGAAGATTATGTATGAACCCCTGAGCAATGAGGAATTGTTGAATATACTACGACCACCAATAAAGGCCCCCTACTCTTAACAGATCAGCTGTGGAAGAATGGGTTTCATCCTGTACACCAACAGCTTAGCACAAACCTTGTACATAGTAATGCACAAGCTCATAGGTCTAAAGTGACCTAGCTCAAAGGCATCTTGTTGCTTTGGAAGGACCACAAAAGTCTGCTTCCAAGCGTCATGCATCGATCAGTAGCAAAGAACTCTTATGTCATAGTAACAATCTCCTAACAAATGATTTGCCAATAATTTTTAAAGAAGAAGGGGGAAAAATCATATGGTTCAGGGGCCTTCTCCTCTATCATGGACTAGACTGCTCACCGCACATCATCCTCGATCACCACTCAAAGGAGGTCTCTATTTTTCTGCTCTGAGACCACACCATTGAGGGGTGGCATGAAAGTCCCAACCCCACCCAATGGCATTGTCCACCAAGATCTGAAAAGGTGCACTAGCTGCTGTCTGATCTCCTCATCGGATGTCAGCCATTGGTCGTTAGCGCCCCTGATCACCCTGATTTAATTTCTATGCTTGTGGATTATGATAGCCTGATGAAATAATCTCATATTCCGATTCTCCACCCTGATCCACTAAACCATGGATTTTTATCTCCATAGAATCTCTTGCTACCCTAGAAGAGAGTGGTGTTTGGAGAGCTTACCTCAGAGTACAACCATATCACCATATCATCCTCCGTGAGACCTCCCTCCTAATCTTCTCACTCCTAAAAGTTCGAGATGGCTACCTCCACTGCCTCAAGTCTTCTGAAGATATCCTCCACCTCGAACCTGTTCCATTTTTGCAGCTTTCTCCTTGTCAACTCTAGTCTCCAAGTCACCTGATACCTGGCATCACTCCAAACCAGCAGTCTCCAACCCTGAACCAGATTTGACATCTTAGTACTGCCATCTTTTTGATAATCTAAACATGAAACTAGTTTCTTGTCTGTTCAATGGTAACAATTATCCAACTTGAAAGAGAATAATATAGAATGCTCTTTGTACCTATAAAACAAATTCAGTTTTGTTCGTCTCTCCCAAAACCAGAACTACCTTCCATAGATGAGAATACCTGGAGAAGTACAACGCCATGGTTATCTCATGGATTTTCAACTCATTTGCGAATGATTTGCATGATTGCATAGCTTATGCAAGATACATGTGGATCGATCCAGATCTATTCTTGCAAGGAAATGCACAATCTTGTAGTTGGAAGCCGGGTCTCTCCCATTTGCTTCAATATAATCTCTCTATTATAGCTTATTCTATTTTATTGAAGGGTTCATGGGATGATCTAGCACCCATATTACCATCCCAAAGGGCTTATTTGGATCACAAGAAGTGAAAATTTTTGGGAAGAGAGGATAGTCATCTTATTTGATTGGAGTTTTAAGAGAAGAAAGAATATAAAAAGCTTTTTTCATAAGAAGATATTTTTCACATTCTATGAGAAATTTAAATCCATGGAGGAGATAGGTTTTGAGACTTCACATGAGATGAAAATTGGTGGTCTTTTTTTTTGAAAATATCCTTCTATTATTATCCTTATAAATATTGATATAATATTATATTAATACTATGATAATAGGCCACCAAATCAAGAGTTCTGGAATGGCTATCTCGACATTCCCAACAGTTTGTCATAATAGAATCTTCAATGATCAGATTCTTGCCGCATAAATCTACTGCAAGTTCTAGATTAGCAGCAGCAAAATCTATCAGAATTAGTAAGTGAAGAAGAAGAAGAAGTAGAGCGGAAGCATCAAAAGCTGTTCATCAACTGACTATGCAGCCAGCATTAAAGAAAGGTCATTGTTCTCATCTACCTAGACGCAAAATATACTAGTACATAATACATCATACAAGTTTTGCATGAGTTCCTTCATTTCCATCAGCAAGACCTACGCCAAGAATGTAACCTACCAAAGATGTTCCATTAGTACGGATAAAAGTTCTGCAAAAGCTACTCCACTGATAAGAAATCTTATCAAAATATCCTCTGCACTGACAAAAATCTGACAAAGATTCTGCAAAAGCTACTCCACCGACATTATTCAGCAAAAGGCCATCCCACCGACAATGAATAAGCTATTTTTCTATAATCAACCAAATATATAAAAATTATATTCCCAAGAAAAAACTTTTTGGGAAGTAATTTTTCAGGAAGAAAATTTTTTCCATGAACCAAATAAATACAAAATGTATTTATGGTGCAGTAAAAGAGTTTGAAAGAAAAGATCCATTAATTTCTAGTGGGGCTTAGTAATACTTCTAATGTTATTACATTATAGATTTTGGGTGCTGAACCTCTTCCAAACATGAGCAAAGGCCATACTAAGGCAACCAACATGAGAAGCAATGAGCACTTGCTCCTACTTCAAGAGCACCATCAGTTGATGCAGCAGGCAGAACTACTAGCAAGCATGGCAAACATGGACCCCAGCTAGATCTAGAGAATTATGTAAGCATTGTATGTAGACATTGCACCAAAGACAAATGCTTTGAAATTGTTGGCTACCCTCCAAAGTAGCAAAGCTAGGAAAGGGCAAAATTATAGAGTTTGGACCATTCACTGGCCACAACCACCGTGCAAACCTTCAGGAATAGCAACCAATAGAGATGTTGCACATGAAGGGAGCAGCAGCAATAATGCTCCTAAAGCCTCTGTAATAGTTGGTGCAAACGTTGAACAATATCATCAACTCCTGCAGCTCTTAAATGGTGAAAAATAGCCTAGCCTAGCAAATCTTGCGATGAGACCACTCCGACATCTCTTTATTTGTCTCCCATGTGGATCATTGATGGTAGGGCATTTGATCTTTACTCCATCCATCAGCACTATACCTGCAAACTTCCAAGTGGCTCAAAACTTTCTCTTACTCACATGGGAAAAAAACCTCATTGTCATCAGATATAACTACTGATAATTTCCTCTGCATTCCTGATTTTAATTGCAAGCCTTTTTCTCTTAGCAAATTGACAAGTTAACTTATCTTCTTTCCAACTTTTTATCTTTTCAAGTGCTCACCAATAGAATGCTGGTTGGTTGTCACCACACAATCATCTTTACTAATGCATCTCCAGCAACTCGAGATTCAAATTTGTCTCTATGGTTTAATTTACTTGGTGATCTTTTGATGGTTCATCCAAAATACTAGTATTTCCAGAGATTTGTTGGTGATCATCAGCATGCTTTTGATATTCGTTATTGGTCCGAATAAATGGACAACATTTGTTTTTATCAGTTGAGTAATAGAATTTTACAGACTTTTCCAAAATAGCTGCAATAAGTGGAGATAATCATGCAAATAATTAAATTCTTCTTGGACAATAACTCTAGTCTTGTAGTCCACCAATCATTGATCCCTCTCACTATCCAGACTTGTCGAAAGGCTCATCTATCTATTTCACTGTACGCGAGATCTGTTCATCAGTCGGGCCAAGTCGGACTCAACTGACGTATAACCAAAATTAGTCAGCTGGAGGCTGGCTTGGCTCAGCCTTTGGCCTATTTCCCAGACCCAAGCTTGATACTTTCTCAAATTTCTAGCTTTGCTCTAAGTTTTGGACTTCCTAATTTTTTTTAATTTAGAAAATTATGGAATGGAAACAGAAGAGGGGATAAAGGGGAGAGAGAGGGGAGGATGGAGGAGGAGGACAGGGAGCCCAAGCCACGCTAATCAAATTCTGAGTTCAGTTTTGTTTTAACCACCTGTCAGGTTTAAAATTTAAGCTCAGATCCGTCTGAAATGCTTCCGACTTGGGAGGCTGGATGGCCCATGAACATGTGCTACTGTGTTCATGTGTCCATTAAGTAATTCTTTATCCACCACGTCCGGTGGAGAAAAAATACACCACTTTATTAGATTGGGCCGCGTAGCGTAATTAATATAGGGGCATCCATTTAGTACAACAAAGCTTTTCATTAAATTTTGTTCCGATCAAAATGCCTTTTCTGTTGAATGCTACGATATCCCTGATAATATTTTTAACATCCTATTGCTATTTTATAGGATGTAATAGGATGTCACAAGATGCAAAAAGTGTCATACCATTATTATGATGTTCTTTATTTTTTATAACATCCCGATAATTATATATAAGATGCAACAAGATGTCATCTTGTTATTTTTTATGGCATCCGATGATTTTATATAGAATGTAACATGATGTCATCTTTTATGGCATCTGATAATTGTATATAGAATTAACATGATATCATACCGTTATTATGATGCTTATTATTTTTTATGACATCCAATAATTATTAATAAGATGCAATAAGATGTCATAAGATGCAACAGGATGTCATACTATTATTATGACATCCTATTATTTTTTAAAATATCTCGATAATTATATATAGAATGTGATAGATGTCATAGGATACAACATAATGTCATACTTTATTATGAATCATGTTATTTTCTATGATATCTCGATAATTATTTAGGATGTCATAGGATGCAATAGGATGTCATGGAATATAACATGATGTCATACCATTATTATGACATTCTATCATTTTTTATGACATCCTGATAATTTTTATAAGATATAATAGAATGTTATAGGATGCAAAAGCAGTCATACTATTATTATGATATCTGTTACTATTTTTGGCATCTTAGCTAAGCATAAGCAAAATAAAGTAAAATAAGAAAAATGATATTTTGGTCAAAAAATTTGAGAAAAAAATTAAGTTACCTTAGATATTGCCTTTTTATTAATTGCAGTATGTGGCTTAGTCCAGTGAAATGGTGCATTTTTTCTTCATCAAAGGTGATGGACAAAAACTTTTTCATCATGCATATCCAGACAAGGCCATTCTAATGCAGCCATGCAGGTGCGTGGATATCCCAAGTCATCCTTGGGCCTTGGCCATTCTAGTTTAACCAAAATCATATGAAGCAGCCACTATAAGCCATCATATGGGGGGCCTAGAATCATGCCACATTTATTTTTCCATCTTAAAAAAAAATCTAGAAATCAAATTGAGATTGGATTTCTTCTACTAACGGAGTCCGTTAGTTTCATAATCAAAATAATAAAAAAAAAAAAAAATGTATGTCTGAGAGAGATTTTCACGACCGTCCATATCCTCTTTCTTTCTCATTAAGTCTCTCCATCCATTATCTTCCTCATTAAATATTTTCTCTCACCTAAAGATCTTCCTCCTGATTTTTTTCTCTTCATCCAAACCCCATGCATCATCTCTCATATCCATGAGGTCTTTCTTGAGTCCCCTTCTCCTCTTTCAATTTTTTTTCTTTTCTAAAATCTTTACATCTAAAAGTTTACAGAAATATGTATTATTTTACCTAGAGGTGTATATTGAGACGTCAGACTATGTATCATTTTATATAGAGGTATGTATTAGGACGTTGGAGGAATATTTTGCTAGGTATGTATCAACTAATTATGTCTATGTATTGATGGATACTAAATTTGGTAAACTATTATCAATTTATTTGTAGGTATGTATTTGATTGTTATTAGGTGTATACCGGATCGTTACTAGGTGTGTATCAAAAAAGTTATAGTAAATATCAGTAAGTTATCTAGTTTGTATCATTTACTATGTGCTGTGTACTGATGAGTGTATGTTTTGAAAATTATATCACTTTATCCAAAGATGTGTATGGAAACGTATGATGAATATTTTACTAAATATATATCAACTAATTATATATTGTGTATTGATGAATATTAATTTGATAAATATATATTAATTTAATTATAGATAATTGGATTGTTGCTGAGTGTATATCATAAAAATTTATCATATATATATTTGACTATAATTTAATATATATAATATAATCATATAATATATATCATAAAAAATTTATGTTAAAAATAAAATAAAAAAATTAATCATAAAATTAATAATTTTATTACTGAATTTTTTTTTGATTTTTAGACTGATCTTCAACGTTGTATGAAAAGAAACGCGCCAAACTATGAAGCCCGCCCCATACGATATTTTATAGTGCCCGCCCCATATTTTTTTTTTTTTTTTGTTCGTTTTAGTTGTTACTCCCGCCTGGGAGTGACTTGAGCACTATGACGCCGTACAAAAACTCCTCCCTCGACCTCGCCGGAGCGCCAAAAGGGAGCGAGGAGATGGAGATTTTGGGCATAAATTTCGGGTGCGTGTTGGCGTCGCTGGCGGAGGGGAAGTTCCCGGAGAAGGAATGCCTCCTCCCCCTCATCTCCAAGCTCCTGGGCTACTGCATCGTCGCCGCCTCCACCACCGTCAAACTCCCTCAGGTGCCCTAACCCTAATCCTGTTCTCCTATTCTCTTTTCTCCGTTTTGATTTTTGGGTTGGAAGCCTGGATATTCTTGTCAAAAATCGAAAGTTGTGTTCAAAATTTAATTTTGCTGATCGTGCTGAAGATTTTCGAGGAGCGTTGGATTTTTTTTGTTCTTGGACTTGACCTAATATTCTTGCTTTTCAGAGAAGAAATTAGGTTTTTTCCTCTTCAAAATTTGCTTTCCAGAAAAGAGATCAATAGTTTTGATTATGTTACAACATTCATTCCAACAATTTGAAGGGGACAGAGGAGTGCTCAAATTTGAGCTTGTTTAAATTTATATATATAAAAAGGATGAAATATTATTAATCTTCTTCTTCTTCTTCTTTAAATCAAAGGCTTCTTGAATTCGTCTTGCGACTTCTTTAGGATTAAAACCACAAGTAATTGTACCCAATTCGGCTTCATGTATAAGAGATTCGAAACCTTATGGAGTTTAGATGCTCTATAACAAACAGCTTACACAGATTCTTTGTGTTTTTGATCTTTTGATAGAACTAGAATACTGAACAAGTATCAGAAATTAAAAACTTAGGCAATTTGTCTTTTTTCCTTTTTTGTGAATCTGTACTTCTTTTTTTCAATCAAAGGCCATATAATGTCCTTTTCAACCATCTACCATTTACATGATGAAAGTAGATCAAGAAGAAAATTAGCAGGCATCCATATATCTTTGCTTTAAATAAGAGAAATAAACTACAAAAATAGAAAAGGAATGCATTTTAGATCAGAAATTCTGCTACTCTTCTTGTATTTGGCTATGTTCTGGACAAGGAACAGAACCTAGCTTTACAGGTTTCTTTGGCAATTTAGTTTTCTTTCAATGGCCTCACTGTTTTTAAAAGTTATATGCAAGAAAGACGGGTATAAGAATCAATAAGGAGATAGAAAGAAGGGGTTGAATGAGGTATGGACGAGGTTGGACAGAAGCCATAATCTAGAAGAACTGGTTTCCCATTGAGCATAGCAAAATAACTTCTCCTTTTACATAATAGTCACATTGTATAGTTAAGTTTCATATCCAATTTCATCGGAAGATATGTCCTTTTCCAAAATTGCATGATTACCTTTTATGAGCAATGGTAAACACCCTAAGTGCTCAGTGTCTAGACATGCAGTGAGACATATATACCTTTTAAACAATGCCATCCACATTTTATTTTATTTTTTTGCATTCATGATTGGGGTGCACAGTTATGAGTGGGACAATGTCAAATGTATATTGAAGAATTCTGTATGTGAAACTTGAGCTTCTTTATTTATGACCTGACTCTGTCATCATCTTAAAATATATATTATTCTGTTTTGTGCTACCAGTCTCTCACTCATCTCTGACTGAGTTGCTGAAGAGATTCTTGATATTTATGTTCGTTATATTTATTTGCTATTATTCATGTAGTCGTTCTTTCTACTTTTGTATGTGATTGTTGGCACTAATAGTCTGTCATAGTTTATGCAAGATTGGAAGAGCATACAATCTTTCTTTCTCTTCAGTATGGATGTACTTTTCCTATCACATAACTATGACATTATGGTCCTATAGATGCTTTGACTTTACCATTAAATTACAATTTCAAATGAGGTTATAATCATATTATATTGCAAGTTTGTTTTCATGACTCATGTATATTCTGCAAGGTGAAGGCTTCATTTTGCACCTTTATTGTTTGGATTGCTGACTGGAATTGCTTCTGCTCTCCTAGTTAGAAAATTATCTTTTCACTGACATGCTCCATTTATTGCTTAGGGTGCTATAGCATGACTTGCCTAAGTTTCAATCATCTGCTGACACTTAATCTTTCTTTTCTTCCTGCAGATATATATAATATTAAAGCACAAAAGCGTTAGGGGACTTAGTGTTGCAGCTTTTGAGCTTGAAGTTGTTGGTTACACAATTGCTTTGTGATATTGTATTCACAAAGGGCTTCCATTTTCAGCTTATGGAGAGCTAGCCTTTCTTTTAATTCAAGGTATACATTTTCTACTACCCAAGGATGTTTGGGTAGGCAAATTCCATATACTTCTGACAATTGTTTGTCTTCTATTTCTTTTATCTACTTAATTTTGTTAGGAACCTTAATAAGTGTATGAACCTTAATAAGCGTCTCTTGGTTTTCTTTGCAGCTATAATTTTAGTTGCAGTTATTTACTACTATTCCCAGCCAGTTGGAAACAAAACATGGATCAGGGCTCTGTTGTATCCTACATAACTGATAACTATATATCTGTATCATTGAATTTGCTTAGGAAATAAATGACATATATTGGTATGTTTCATTACTTATAGCATGCTTTGAGAATCAGGATTAGAATTCTCAAAATCCCATCACTATTCCACGAGATCATGGTGTTGTTATCTGCTTTACTTAAGTATGGTATGTTAGATATTGTGCTCTAGCACCGACTGTGTTAGCTGGCCAGATTGACTCAATTCTTTTTGAAGCCCTATATGTGAGTTGCTACTAAAGCTATCTCTTGAATATCTTGGTTACATGTGTGTAATGCACAGAACAAGCTTACATGCTAGTTTTATTTACTTCATTTTTTTTCCCTTTTTTTCTACTAGTAACCATGTCCTGTACTCATCAGCAGAGTGCTCCTCTAATGAGAATTCATTTGTTGCAGGCTTCTCAACATGCCATATTCTTCTTTGTTAGAGTTCCCCAAATATGGCAGAACTATACTGTAAGTTCAAAACTTTTGTGGTTGGACTTTATACAATAGTCAATATACCTCTTGGCTACAATTGGTCTGTAATTATATTTGGCAAGTTTTCTGTTTTTCCTTCCCCCCAATCTTTCTTATGAATAATTGTTGTCAGTGGAAAATGCAAACTTTGACCAGGAGTTATTGGAGTAGTAGGTGGGTAGTAGGGGAAAAGGAAAATAAGAAGATTTGAAGGATTGGAGTAGGAGCTTTTTTGGTTGGGCACCTCTCCTTTTAGAAGATTCTTGCAATTACTTGTGAGTTGCCAATAAGGGAAACCGACGCTAAAAATAATATGAAAGTAAGGTATGGGAAATGGTGATAAAATGCCTTGTTATTGGTATATCATGTTCCCAGAACACACCCAGACTCACATGGATTCTGCTACTAAAGCTGATGGTTTCTCGCATCTTCCTTCATACAAATTTGCATGTAATAATAACTTTGAAAAATCAAACAGTCTAAAAATCCATGAGCATCATGCTTTTGATTAAATAATTAATTACTAATTGTACTTTTATTAATTTAGACTAGTTAGATCCTTCTATGTGTAAAATTTCTAGTGGTTACGTTCATATGCATTTGCTTATAGCTAGTGCCAACTAAGTGCCCAACTTGCATGTGAAGATTGAAGGCACATCGATCACTGATAATGTGTCCTAGTCTTTTGAAACTTTTTCCAGTTTATGCATGCTATGTGTCAGATGCTTCACCATCTTTTCCATGCTGTCATGCTTTATCATAGTTCATTAGTGCACACTAACAATAAAAGTTTAGTGTAAAAGCTAAAAGGATGAAATGCTGAGAAAAACATAAAATTATGTAGTTAATACTTATCTCCTGGAATCTAGATAGTTAAGAACCAACACGATAGTTAAGAACCAACATCTGAATATTTGAACCCAAACATTTAAATTATCTGATCAAATCTTACACTCTAATTATTTAAAATTTTTATTTTTGTGAAACATCACTGAAGCTAATATAACAACTATGTTTTGATGACTTGAACTGGTAATAAGCATGAAAAAGACCTTTAGAATTTAACAAAGTTAATTAAAGTACTCTCTAGATTTCAGCTTGCTATAAAACTTGGATCTCGTAACATGGCATCATGCACACTGTTTGCATGGCATAACATTTGCATGCCCCAATAGCACTTTGTACTTATGAGTGCAATGTAATATACAGTTTGTGAAACCTTACTGAAGCAAATATAACAAACTATATTTCGATGACTTGAACTGGTAATAAGCATGAAAAAGACCATACAGAATTTCACAAAGTTAATTAAAGTACTCTAGATTTCAGCTTGCAATAAACCTCGGATCTCTCAAGATGTTATTATGCAAAGTTTGCATGGTATAACATTTGCATGCCCCAATAACACTTGTACTTATGAGTGTAATGTTATATACTTTTTCACTAAACTTTTTGAATGGTCAAACTTCTACACAATTGTAACCTCATCGTCACTTTCTTTTCATAAAATGTTCATAAGACAGATTTCTTCACATATTTATGATGATGATGGTCTAATGCTTGATCAGTGTTTTCATATCTTAGAACTTCTACTTATTTTGTTTCAAATTATGAAGTCTTCCTTTCAGCTATGTTGTGGTTATGAATCTTTATTCTATTCTCTAGAATAATGTTTCTTTCTCATAGTTTATGACATGACTTAATTTTTTGCAGAACAAGGGCACTGGGGAACTAAGCTTCTTAACATCTTTCATGAACTTTGGTGGTTCTATTGGTCAGTCTCCTCAAAATTGATAAGCAAAACAACTTGATGTTATCATATCTTTTTGAGAACATTTTTCTAAGACCAACTAAATTTGCAACTACAAATCCTGCTAATTTTTCATGAAATATCTGCTTTTTTAAGAGGTTTTAATCTTAAAATGATGTTTTTGTCCTTTCATTAATTTTAATATTTATAAGTTTTGATAGTTGAGATTTTTTAGGTTTTTGGTTGTTAACAAAGAAAAAGTTCAATGAAAAACATGAACTGAAAGTTCTCGTGACAGAAGAATTTTCCAATTTCATGATTTTGGGGCTAAGTGAAATTTTATAGCATAATTATGCACCCATTATTATAAAAACGTAACCTATAATCTCAGTTAACTTGTTCAATCAGAAAATTTTATAGTTTTGTAGTACATCCAAACATCCCCTCGAATTCTTCTTTTTGTATAAACTATATTTTAGTTCTCTTTTATATGACCTAGGCTTTCTTTGGCTGCTAAGAAGGAAAGAAAGAGAATAAAAAATTTGATTTAGAAAAAGCAAAAAGAAGATGAGAAGTTTATATTGTCTGGTCTAAATTGATGAACTTGCTGACTAAATTGTAGAGTGGATATAGGCAAAATTTGGCCTCAATTTACTCCTTATTTTTCTCTGTTGCAGCTTTATTTCAATTGCCAAGCAAATGAAAAGGAGACTTCCTACTTTCTTTTCCTGTGCTTTCTAAAGCAACAGGAGACAAAGCCTTAATTTCTTATCCAAAATATTCCAACATCTTCTCAAACTTCTTTTGAATTACTTGTTTAAGCCCTTGTCGTATTGTAATCCAAGTCTTCACTGTGTCCAAGTTAGTTAGCACAGTTGGTTTCCCTTTTAGACTGCTGCACAATTCAATGAACTTCTTATCCACATTTTTCTGTCTGGACTTAAAACTCTGTTTCTTTAATGTGCAGCACGAGTTTTTACTAGCATTCAGGAAAAGGCTCCATTAAGTGGTATCCTTTAGTATTTTTTTTTAATTTGCAATTGATAATTTTCACTTAGTTCTCTTATACTTAAGCCTTATATGGTAGTCTTTAGCTGTAACATTTTGGGAGTAAGGGTTCTTTTATCTGATCTTTTTAATATGTGATATCTGGGTCACCTTTGGCATGCCTAATTAATCTTTGTAATGGTTCTTTGGCATTCATTCTGTTTTTGCAATTGCATGGTGTTCTTTATTTATTCTCTTTATTACATGACTAGTTTTCCAAGGCAGTTGTTTTGCTGTTTTGCTGCATGTTTATCAATATTAGTTGATTCTCTCTTCACTATCCATATTGCAAAGTGCTTCATAGAATCTTGAATAGTTTTTTCAATGCATGACAAAAGGTTGAGTAATGAATCCATGTTCTAAGAGGCTTTATTGCTTCATCACATCAATGATCAATATGGAATGTGGGGGCATGCATTCAGAGTTAATTTATGCTTCTTGAGCTTACTTGGTCTCCCATCCAGAAACTAAGTGCTTTGTCCTCTTGAAACTTCCACCCGCCCCCACCATTTTCTATTTTTGGGGCATGGAGTGCCATCACTCCAAGGTCAGTTAGTTACCTTTTCTCTAAATGTAAGGCTTTCTTGTATCTTTCATTTGTTTTAAATCTTTCCTTAATATATTTATTTTGTTAATAGAATCTTGAATAGTTTTTTCAATGCACGACAAAGGGTTGAGTAATGAATCCATGTTCTAAAAGGCTTTGTACTTCAACACATCAATGATCAATATGGAATGTGGGGACATGCATTTAAAGTTAACGTATGCTTCTTGAGCTTACTTGGTCCTCTTGAAACTTCCACCTGCTCCTGCTATTTTCTATTTTTGGGGCATGGAGGGCCATTCCTTCAAGGTCAATTAGTTACCCTTTCTCTAAATTTAAGGCTTTCTTGTATCTTTCATTTGTTTTAAATCTTTCCTTAATGTATTTATTTTGTTAACTTCTGCTTCTTGTCGGCCTCCTCCCTTATTTTCTTTATTTTTCATTTTTCACTCGCTCTTTCTCTGTGTTTGTGTAATTTGCGTAATTCTAAACATGTTTTCTTATGAATTTTATCAAAATGAAAAATGATTTTTTCCCTTGGCAAAGATCAGATTAGTAGTATCAGATTCTGAACCATGACTTAGATTTGGAGTTTCTAATTTAAATATAAAATTGTATCAAATCAAATTTGGTAACATATGAAATGAGTATGACAGCAAATAGGCATGTGCTTTATAGTTCCTACTTTGCCAATCTAATGCATGAAGGTTTTAAATCCTGGTACCTGTCCTGGGCCCTCAGTCGGTACAGTACCTGGACAGTCGTGGGTTGGTCCTAAACAACCATTAAAAACAAGGATAAATAGAAAAACAAAATTGATACTAAGCTTTCCAATGGGTGTTCAGGTTCATGACCAGGATGACTTGGTCCAGAGAGATCTGGGGAGATCCCGGTTCCTGGACATCGCAGGACCCAGTCTCTCTCGAGCCTGGTAAGGTACTGCCAGGATAGACCAAGTTCTTAATCCTTGTATATGCAGTCCAATGAAGTGGAAAGTGTCTTTTTAGTGGATGAGATCTTAATAGTGATTATAAGGTTTAGTTTTTCATCAATGTCTGTGAAAAAGATATATAGATTTGGTTTTTGACCTTTTGTAATTCATCTCAACCCGTTCACTTTGCATTGTCTTATAATAAATTAGATCATCCATTTATAGCAACACATATTTCTATTATTTGCTATTACCCTTTCAGTTGAGCTGCTTATTTGTTCCTATCTGGTGATTTTTACATTGATATTGGAACTATTGTTGTGACAGACATTGACAAATTGCTTGATTCTTTTGATCTCTAAATGGTCCATTGAATGACATGGGCGCATGGGCCCACATGAACATATGCATTGTATACTGTGTATTTACATGTCTAGCCTGTACAGAAATAACTATAAGATGAGAGATAAAGTTAAATATATGTTTATGATGAAGTGGTACTTTGTAAGTAGAACAGAAAACTAGATAGACAGGACAAAAAGGACAAAACAAACAATGAAACCCTTTGATACACCTCTTGTATCTTTGATTCTCTTTGAGATTCCAGTTGTATTTTGCTTTTTGTAACATCTGTTTAGTGGTTGGTAAAATATAAATTTGTATGTGCCTGACTGTGTGTTTGCATTCTTTCAACATAAATAAATTCATGCAAAACTGATGCTTCTGTGGATGTACATGTTCCACATAGTGGATTTGCACTTGATAGATTTGCTATCCTGTTGTCCTTATCTCGTTCAAAATGGTTTTGGGTTCCATCATTGGCATCATGGTGAATGGCACCATATTAGGTCAGATACTTATATATCAAAAGTCGCAAGCAAAGAAAGAGAAGAAAGAACAGTGAATTATCGGACTTCATGTGCATGGTTCTGCAATATCTTCTTCTGTTATCACACAAAGTGGCAGAAGTGGGGTCCATGCATCTTCAATCTTCCATTTTTATCTCCATGCTTATGTAGTTGGTTGCTGTTGGTATTCTGAAGATGATTCTCGGATTGGATGTGCTCTTCCTTCCCCTGCACTCTTCTAATAATAAAACTCCCTCAGTGCTTTAAAATGCATGAAAATAGAAAGTGGTACATGATTCAAATTAGAGTACATTTTTTAGATCTACTCCAAACCATTTTGATCGCAGGGATCATGGTCTTCCATGAAGGATCGTTCATTTTGAGCCTCCACCAAAGCTATTAGGGGGGGCGTGGTTGATGTGTTACGGTAACTATTATATCGTGGCAAAGAGTTCTTTTTTCTTAAAAAAGAATTCTTGATAGATGTGATTTCTTTTAAGTTGTTCAATTGCAGGTACTGGAATGCATGATGCAGTTTGCAGTTGATGTGTGATGGTTCTTCTTCTTCCTTTTTCTTTTTCATTTTGGTATGATGTTTTTAATTTTTCTTCTTGAACTTAATTAGATTTTCGGTACTCTGGGATAGCACATTGCTTGTCCTTTTTTTGAAAGTAGATGGAGGAAGTAAGGTGCTTCTCCCACCAGCACATTGCTTGTCATAGACATGAACTTGATGTGGTGGAAATTCTTCTTGGCCTGTTTGAATACCGGTCCAGGTCTATCAGGCAAAAGATGACTAAGGTGTTGATGTTAATGTATTTATTTATTTGTGAAACTTCATATGTATTGGTTCATTGAATAGTATCTTATCCTTGCTGTGTAATCTATTTTGTGTTGGCTTCTTGATTGTTTGCATCTGCTGTTGATCACTTTGTTGTTGTATTGTTTATTGTGTTTCTGTTCTTCCATAAAATGTGTATGGTGGCAATAGTTGGGGTTGGGCCTGGTCACATTGGTCTGTGATAGGTGTTTTCCTCAAAACCCTCAACTTCAATTTGACCAGTCTATTATGGGGTTCCCTCCGTTTTATGTTAAATTGAATTAGGCTTGCTAGAGTACTGAATGAGCTGATTTAGATATATGTTTGGGTTGTTCTTACTCAGCTTTATTAAACACAAAATAGGAATAAGTAAATAAAAAATATCTTGTGCATTATATTTAGAAAATTATAGTGATGTTTCTTCAAATTTGGGTTAGTCATATTTAGACCTTCAAACATTTAAAAGGTTTCAGTTAGCCACTAAAACTCTATTTTCATTGTAATGTGGCCTAGCCTTCCATCTGGTTTCTAATATTGCTAATTGAGTGTGAAAAGATAGAAATTTTTGATTCAGAGGGGTTGGATCATGGCTTTCACATAATTTCAAAGCACTTCGTCCTCTATCATTCATCTATTTGTATAGATTTTAAAGTGTTCAATCCTCTGTTATATATTTATTTTCATAGGTTTTAAAGCATTCTATCCTTTATAATCGATATAGTCACATAGATCTTAAAGTATTCCATCATTTACATTTATCCATTTACATAAATCTTGAAGCACTCTATCTGTTATATATTTGTCTATATAGATCTTAAAGCATTTTATCTTCTATCATCGATTTGTATAGATTTTAAAGTATTTTTTCTTCTATCATCCATCTTTTTTATAGATTTTAAAGTATTTCATCTTCTTTCATTTATTCATTTGCTTAGATTTTAAAGTATTCCATATTTTGTCATTCATTCACTAGTAGAGATCTTAAAGAATTCTATTTTATATCATCCATCCACCTACACAAATGTCAAAGCGATCTATTCTCTGTCATACATTTATTTACACAAATCTCAAAGTGTTCTATCCTTTGTTATTCATCTACTGTATAGATTTCAAAATACTCCATCTTCTATCATCCATTCATTTGTATAGATTTCAAACTATTTCATCCTCTATCATTTATTGATTTACATAGATCATAAAAGCAATTTATTCTTTGTCATTTATTTGCACGCGTGCGTGCGCATACACACATATATATATCTTAAAGTCATCCAAAAAAAAAAAAGCCTTTTGCTAAGTTAGTGAAAAAAGTAATTTTGAGATTTTATAAAAGTTAGTTATCAAGTGATCCTCACGTTATAAATTTTATAATGGAGATAGATGTTGGATTATATTATAACAAATTTGAAGTTTTGAAGGTTAATTGATAATTTTAAAATTTTTAAGAGCTAAGTAAAATTCGCTCAAATCTGAAAGGATGTCTCTATATTTTTTTTCTTATCTTTATTCTAGTAATTCTTCATAAATAAGATTTATGTTTTAAGTAAGATTATATATATTTGAGTTCTAAAATATTGATCAAAATCTTAGAAAATTTGGTTATTTTAATAATTATTTATTTCTTTTATTTACACCATATTCTTATTTAGAATGATACTTGGGAGCCATCCTTGTGGAGATGGATATTTCAAAGGAAACTAAGGCTAATATCATTAGGAAATTAGAGTCAACTATAAGGTACCATAGCAAAAGTCAAATAAAAGGATTTGTGTTGTATCTTCCATGCGAAAGAATGATCATCTTTCACGACGTTCTCTCAAGGTGTTGACCATCGTATGATGCACAAATTTCAAAGCAATCCGAACTTCCTTGTTCATCTACTGCATAGATTTTGAAGCGACTATTGTATCATCCCACAGTGGATTTATGCAAATGAAGGTAAATTTTTCTTTCGCATCGAAGATACGACCCTGTTGTGATTAAAGAGTTAGGATGATTTTAGGTAGGCTGAATGAAGACTATTGAAGGGTTCAAGATTGATCGGGCTAGGAAGGTAAATCTTTCTTTCGCATTGAAGATATGACCCTTGTTGCGATTAAAGAGTTAGGATGATTATAGATAGGCTGAATGAAGACTATTGATGGGTTCAAGATTGATCGGGCATGGTTACCAATCAAACAAATAATATAAGGTTTGGTCAATGATCCATCCACTTTATCTTTATCTTTATTTTTAAATTCTCAGTATTTTTATCTTTCAAATTCTATGCTTTAATTTTTCTAGTGGGATTTTAGTTTACTACTAGTAGTATCAATAGAATACAGCATACCATCAGCTACACACTATGTTTGTTCTTCGCAATTAGATAGCATAACAGTAATGAATCTTAAAGATCAAGATATTTAGATCCATATTACTATTATTATTCTCTTCCTATCACTTTTTTGGTCACTCTAATGCTGGTGGCATGCCTATACTCCAAACCATTTAGAGCAAAGGCATCAACACGTATCGATGGAGATAAACCAAAACCTTGGTTCATCTGGGTTTTGACCACCTGTTGAGAATTCTGAAAACTTGGCTTTTAAACTCTCTGATTTGGCGAGAGAGAGAGAGAGGAGAGTGGATTCCCTCATTTATTTTAGTATATCCTGCAAACAAACAGGGCTAAAAGGAGTGATTTCTTGCCATCGTATACCAATGCATTTGCAGCGTCTATAGGCTAGGCTGACCTGAAGGAACATCTAAGGTTCTAAAAGCTGGGATAGCAACAGAAATATCGTAGCTTTTGACATCATTAGTGACAACTAATTCAATATAATTCCCCGGCCTCGAGAGTGCAGCAGTTGAAATGCAGATATCCAGGTATTATCTCAAGCAAAATTGTTGAATAAATATTACAAAATTTAGATATGTAAAATGCGTATGCACGTGCGCGCGCGCGCACACACACGTACTCTCTCTCGTGCACACAAACACATATATGCACATGAAGGGTGAGGGCTGGTTGTAAAGATGAAAATAGTATGGATATTATCTGTTTCGATCCGTTTTCGTATTTGAATTAATCTGGATATGGATAGAAATTTAAAAATCCGACTAATATTTATATCCGTATATATATCCATAAAAAAATAATGGATATGGATATGAATAGACAGCTATTCGATCCGTATCCAAATATTCGAATCTATATATAATTTTATATAATACTTATTAATATTTTAAAAAAATATATAATTATATAAATATATTATTAACTTAATTGATCATCTATTTAGTAATATCTTTGATTTTGTAGTCATAAAATTTAATTATTAAATAATATCTATAATTATATTTATATTTTTATTATTGAATTATATCCGTTTAAAACAAATATGAATATGAATTTTTGCATCCCAATGATATCCGTATCTATATTTGTATTCGTCAGAAAAAAATAAATATAATATAAATATGATGACATTCGATCCGTATCCAATCTGAATTCCACCCTAAAAGATGGCCATTCAGCACGTCTTAGCTCTACTCCATTTCAAAAATGAAAATAAAATAATCTCAATTCGCTGGATCAAGTATATGGTATCTAAAAGATTCAGGCCAAATATATTACACTTGATTGACAAATCATCAACAACAATTCTCAAATTTGGTACCTGAAAGGAAATCCCCACAAGCTAAAGCTATGCTATTAATATCCATCATTTCAAATTTTTTGGTCAACCGCTCTCCTGCCCTAAATTACCTTGCAGGCTGCTTCGTATAAGTTCTCAAACTATCATGGTTCAAAATTTGCTCCATAAAACCAAAACTGGTAGAGATGAATGAAATTTGGATGTTACAACCAATGTCCCAACATAAACGACAGTATACAATGTGTAACCGTGACCGCTATACAATTTGCTGCATATATTAAATACCTTTTAAGCAACCATGGATTCTGCTGAACAATAAGTAGGACAACCAACATCAGTTAATAACGGACCAGCAGAGGATCTCTCTAACCTATCTCAGATAAAGTGATACCAATAACTGTGAGAAGAGAATAAATTCACTGACGATCACTGCAGGTGAATGGATGCCATAAAAGGGGACTATATCCACCTGCAACCATTTCTCAACTGCTGATCCTATCACTGCACCCACAACAAGCCCCCCCAAAGTAATAATTGTCGCTTTTCCTGTGAAAGAAGATCCAATCAATTCATTTACACATCAGGAGAGCACAATCAAGCATAGAGCAGCTTCAAAAAGCATGTAGCATAATGATACAATCTTTTTTTGAGAGAGAGTAACGATACAATCATTGGCATCTCATGTTTCTGATTAAGAGAAAATATCAGGCAGCAAGAAGTAAGCCTTTAACAGGCTTGTAACCAAGTATCCCTTCCCCCAATCTTATGCATCAACCGGAGATATTTAGGTCAAGTAAACCTTTAACAAGGTTCTCTGTCAATGTAATCAGCATTCTAAGCCCAGAATGAAAGCAACATGATATGAAATATTTTAAACAAATGAGTAGAAAATATCGACAAATTACATCTTGTAAGTTACCTTATGCTAACACTCCCTTTCAAATACTGATTCAATGCCACAGCTACCGGAACTTTCTTTATCAAGATCATGATATCTTGTCATTGATATGTCTCTAAGCAACCTAACGTTTTTTCTAATGATGAATGCTAGTCACGAAAAAGGATTACTGAGGTTGTGGCTATGAGTTGGAATTAATTGTAAATCAGGATACTTAACGCCATGGTTATCATTCACTTGCTTCTAATGACACTAACTCTTAAAATTGGTTGACCATGGGGACTAATAAATTTATAGCCATAAATATCTCAATTAAATCTTCTGTTACTGAACCAGACCAACTTTTTCATCCCACTATTGTTGATGTCAATTATCTTGAAAATAAAAAATTCTCAAAAACTTTAACTATCAATAGGTTTCTTTTTCATTAGATACTGAAATAGTGGATCAAATGCAAGCTGCTTAGCAGCTGCACAAAAATTTCACACACTTATATAACTCAATGCACATGTTTTTGCACGTGGTTGATCTGTTTTGTAGCATAGCAGTTAATTCATATTAATCTTGACATATTTACAATGTGAACTCACATATGCAAATTTATAAGTTATTTAGCTGAAATAAATAGGAAAACATTAACTGCCAAGTTCCTTACCTAGGCTAATGCTCTTCTTGGTCAAAAAGTATAATGAAGCTCCAAAGCTTGTAGCCAAAATTAACCCAGCAACATTGGCCCCGGTGTATGTCCCAGCTGAAGATGTGGAGGTACCACTAACAAATGTGAAAACCATCAAGGCTCCATAAACCCCAGCCTGTACACCCACATTGCCAGTAGATGGACCTTCAACTGAAACAGGAACATTCTTGACCATTGTCTGTAGCCATTTTGGCATTGCACCTGCTCCTGCACTCCTAGCAGTTTAGCATCAGCATACAGGATGCTACGATTTACAACCTTCCCAGCCCTGCGTTGTGATAAACTCTGCATGAGCAACATGTCATATGCAGCCTCAACCTGGAACAGAAAAAGCAACATGGTTTCAGAGATGACCGCATATGAACAACTGGCACAGGAAAGCCATGGGACAATTCTAAAGAAATTTTACATTATATACCAACAACCTTTATCCAATATAAGATATCTGTTTTCAGCTTTACAGATCAAGATATGGACCAAAGTTTGAGCATTCTTCAGGACAGGCTCTCAACCTAACATCAAGGCTCTGAAATGGATGAGATTCCTGGTCTAAGTAATTATGGGAGCAAAGGGGGCCTGTGTGAAATGTTAATGGGAACGAAACCTAACATACTAATTACACCATTGGACTTCATATAGTCAAGGGATAATGTTAAAAGGTTCCTCTAGACTTTGGAAGAGTCCGAAAAATTAAGAAGTCTAAGAAATAGTGAACCCCATCTCTATAAAATCCATGATGTTCAGCATGTATATTGGTACAGATGCCAAAGTGCCAAACAAAAAGATAGACTTCTTCTGAGAAAATCTTTCACGATCAACATTTAATCCATGACGTTCAGCATTTATAGACAGATGCCAAGTTCTACCTTAATGCTGGCATAAATTATACAAGAGACAACATACAACTGACATTCAAGGAGACATAAACAGGCTAAATAAAAAGAAATGAGAAAACAATCAAAATGATGAATTGTAATTCCCACTATTATGGCCCAACAAATACAAAAACTGCAAAGTAAATATAGTCTTTTCTTTACCCATCTCCTTTCTCACTGATTTCGGATTTCAAAGTCTAAGAAATCTGACAAATAGAAGGCTGTCCCACAAGCATACCTAAATAACATATATGAAGAGTTTGTGAACTGGCTGGATAATCAGTTAAAAAGTAAAACATAAACGGACAAAATGACCGACATTTATAGCACATTTCTTAGATGGCAGTCATATAGACAGTTAATACATTCAATGAACACAACACAAGCATCAAAATCAAGAAGGATGAAGCTCTCCAGGAATTTTTCTCAAGATACTTGAGCTTGAATGAAATAAAAGGGCAAAATTGCCATAGTTAACTACCATAAATTACACAAAGCACATAAGACAGTGTAGTGAACATGGGTTCTGGCTATCCTTTGCATTCCTTGAGTTGTGGAATATATATTTCTATGGAAATAACATGGCCTTTGCATCATATCGGTATTTATACAGGTCATGCCTCAATCGATTTTTGAGAAAATGTGCATCCTTCAACAGTTTTCTCCTCAGCTTCATGTAAGAATTTTCAGAGTGATCCAGAGATTAAAGCTTCTGTTTCTCATCTACACTGCTTGACATGTAGGTGATACAATGCTTGGAATTTGGAACTCAACAGGCAAGGTTATAAAGGACGTTGATAGATGAAATCCACTATGATGGGGCCTGAGCAGTAGACTGTTTTTATTTCATTACAAGGGGTTAAGACCCTCATATGTAAATATAACACGTGCATATCATATGTATAAAAATACAATATGAGATATTTCTAATACCTCTGTAAAGGGGCATCTGATCAAACACCGAATTTTTCTAATAGATAATGATAGCAGCCAGTAGTATGAGTTTGTAATTAAATAATCGGCTAGCTGCTTGGTAGACAAACTGCAAGGAAATGAGAGAGTGGTTGCATAACAGTGTCAGACGGTGACGGAGAATGTTACAATCAAAATATAATATGCTTTGTTGCATTATTTACAAATAATGTAAATCACATTATATTTATTTCAGTAGAAAGGATTAATTGCGATTTGACACCCATGTCAGAGATAAGGTAGCAAAGTTAAATAACTTTCATGAAAATTGAGGACATTGCAAGGTACTCAGTTCAGTACCACCCCTTCTTGTTCTTCCAAGAGAGAGAATCTTTTAAGAAGATATAGAAACTGGCAGCCAATAAATAACATCATCAAGCCAATCAGCATCAGTGAATCCCATAAGTATGCAAAGGCTACAGCATTTGTTTGTATGCATGTATATACGTATGTGAAGGCATTGAAGAATCCACGGTACAGACAGTGTACATGGTAAGGACTTACTAACTGGCTCACCATATGCAAAATGGTCCAATGTCATGCTTGGAGATAATCAGAAACAAGATCATCCATTAGCTAATGATACTGAAAAAGGATTTGCAAGAAGCTGACCATGTGCTGAGTGAAGCTTTAAATAAAGCTCCTTTGGTGTATCAGCAATGTCAATATTAGTGGAGAAGCAGACATCAGTGACTCAATTGAAGATGTACATCCTTTATGAGAACAAGTACCTATGGGGAAAGAAAGCAGGGACAAGGTCTTTCATCTCAAAATAACATACCAGATACTTCTCTAGACGCATGATGGCTGAAGTATCATTGCTGAAAATAAAGCAAAAGAATATCAAATGCTTATTTCAAAGAGAAAGCATCCGGTGAAGGAACCCTAGTTGGGATAACTATCGATGAATCCTTTATCAAAACAATGTGTTGGATGTGCTAAAACCATTCATGAGGAGCTTATTGCAAACATAGTAATACTGCTAATATAGCATGAAGGTGGAGTGACTACTGATAAATCTATACTAAAAGATTGCTAGGCAATATCAATACACAGATGGTAGTCTGCTTTTTATTGAAGCAATAGTCTTGGTGATATGGGATGGGAAACCAAGAGGATTGCATCAAACAGAGCTGCAGAAAGTTCAAATCTGCATTTTTGAATGGGAGATTAAAGGATATGAGATTATTTATAGGGAGCAATTGTGATGTAATAAGGAAGAATCAAGTTAAGTGTAGGAGTGGCAAGGGTGGGAGAAAATATGGAAAAGACTCCTAAGAATAGATGAAGCATCAAGACATTTAAGACAAAAGGTCTAAAAGTCAAATTTTTTTGAGCAAATAAAGTAAAAAAAAATCAGATACCTCAAGCAATGAAAGCCAAATATACCCCTGCCTCAAGACTTATGCAAAGGTCAAAGAAACAGCACCAAGCATCATAGGCAACCCCGGGTAGCTTAAATTGATGGCCAAGCCCGAGTGTGTGGAGGCACCTAACTCACAGTGCCCAAGGATCTCAAATGTTTGTAGTGTTAGGATGCATTGTAGGTAGCAACAACTTTGACAATTCACCACAAATAGCATGGGAAGAATTTCAGCATGAAAAGCTCTCCGATACTACTGAATCGCATGAAGTGGAGGTGGATGAGAAAGTTATGGGCAAAATAAGGAACCTCCCATTCAGGCAATCTGAAGGCTCTGAATCGAGAAGGTAGGAAACAAAACATTGTAACAGTTTGGATGGCAAAAACCTGTTGTCAGTTGGATTTTTGAGTCCAAGTCCATGTGGGAGTGTTCAAATGGCGCTTCATTTCCAATCACATCTGATTGCATATAGGTCATTGTCAGATGGTTTTTAGCATTTAGAAGCATCTTAAGCATGGAATTGCTTTTAGAAGCCTTAATGAAGTTGTTCTTGAAGTCATGGTCAAATTCTAGAGGCTCTCACGAGTTCTGGTCAACATTAGGAAAACTAGAACACTAATTAATACACTTAGCAACATACTGAATTGCATTGAAATTTTTGAGTTCTGTTTGTTAGAGTTCTTGGTGGTGCATTCACCTTGCTATGGTACAACTCCATTACAACCTTCATGTGATTTGAAGGTTCTTCTCCTTCTGGTGCAACTCCAGAAAGCCGTACATGAAGCCAATTCGATGTTGGTGGATACACAAGAAGCCCAGTGAAGACCGATGCAACTGTAGCTGGATTGAGAGATTTGGTCAGTAAGACTCTAACTAGTTATCCTCATCATTTTGTTTACTTTGCCTTCTACATTAGCTTATCTTCTCTGCTTTTTGTTTCTAGATTAGCCTTTTAGTTAAATTATTCTTTTTAGTTATTTTCTTTATTTTCTGCTTCCAAATTTATTACAAAAAGTAAAAAATAATATCATTTTATTTCTTCTTATTAGAAAATTTCTATTGCCTTCCAAGGTAGGAGAGGCCATGCTTCGGTCCTAGTAGAGTTATCCTAGTGGTGTTGAGCATCCCATAAGAATCCCTGATCCTATGCTTCTGCAGCTCCTAATTAGCAAAACCCTTTTACTTCCACATGCTTACTCTGACCTTATACAGCCAGGTCCCTGGTCCTAGTCTGCATCATTGAGATACGAAGGCATCAAATGGTTGCAGCGACATTATTCCTTGGAGGTATAACATAGAAGAAAACACCTAACAGCTTAGGAGAATATTTTGGGAGGCAATAATTTGAAAGAAAGAAAACTAAGTTTAAACGTGCAATGTCATAAATCTCAACAATTTACAAGCAACCAGAATTGAATTGTTCAGCTCAGATCAAAAGCAGATTTGTCAATAGAGGGGATAAAGAGCAATCTAAGTCATACAAAGGTATTGTTGCGGCCAATCCCCAAGTGTGCCTGAGTCTGATGACGAGCAATCTGCAAAACAAGTCCACACTGACCGGAGTTGTATCCAACGAAGACCCTTCGATGCCTAAGTCAGCGGAGAGTGATGAACAGATAGTTGAAAGTAGATTTCGTAGAATATTTTTAGCCCAAAAGTATCTTACTCTTGCTGTCCCCTTACCTCTCCTTTATATAGGCAATTTGGGTGTAACCGTCGAATACGTGGAGTCTCGTTTATTGTGCACGAAAGGACAGTTAACCCCCATTATCGAACCGTTACATGGAGTGAGTAGGCAGTTTATGCCCACTAACAGTCGTGGTGTGTAGTAGTTTTCCACGATTACGGTGTTATAACTGTAGATTAGGTAGTCGGCCATGTCAATCATCCATTTGATAGTCGGTTACTTTATCCAGATCATGGTCAGTTGGAAAAAGCCATTGCTTGACTTTGAAAGAGGGCTTTGAATCAGCTGAAATTGTCAACTGAAGTGATCAGCCGAGGTAGGTCGGTAATATTCTCCCGAAAATGAATCGGCAATGAATTGGAGTAAACTGATTCTTTAATTTGTGACGCAAGGTAGGGAGGGTAGAATTTAATATGAGAGAGACAATCTGCCCTTTGAGAGAGAATCTTGTCCTTCATGAGAGACAACCTATCCTTTGAGAGTGGCAATCCTGTCCCTTTTTTATGTCAGAGACTGCTTGATGGATTGTGGGGTTGGCAACTGACAAAAGATGTTGATAGTTAATAAGGTGTCAGTGGGTTTTTGTAGACAATCTGAGCTTTGTAGGACAATGGCGAGTGTCGTTCAGGCTGGCCAAATAGGAGTCGGCTGAAATTAATAAATGCGAATCCCAAGTTGGGAATGAGGAGGAAGTCGACGACTGATAGGAAATGAGTAGTGGTTGTCTGTAATTGTGGCCGAAGGAGTGTCGACAGTTGGTAATGGAAGTGAATATGCATCGGATGAAACCAAATATGATTCGATTGAGGCTGGCTACCCACTGTTGGCGAACGGTACTCTAGGGGCAGCAACAATTGTTAAGAGCCGAAGAAGGATCGGATCCCGACAATGGGTTGATGAAGAATATTTTGGAGATCACTGCATGAGGCTTCATATCATTCAAGTTCCAAAGTCTTCCGCAAGGACAATTTATCCCTAATAGTGGCATTTATAAGTGGACGTGATCTTCATTTAATCGAGGAGAGAGGGAGAACATGAAATGAGTGGGCGTCGGAGAATAGGAAAGGTTATACCCCCACATAGCCCCCCACTTCCGAGTTAGTCGAATTGCGATTGTCGAGTTTCGACCTCCTTTATAGCTGCCGGACTTTGCCTGTAGCCTTTTTTGTGACCGAGAGTTAGTTGATCATTTAATCAGATACTAGCCGATCGCTATTTTATTGTTGTAGCTGGGTGTAAGTCGACTGCATTAATCGGTTTATTACCGAAAATCAATCGTAGTCGACCTCGTCATACACTTTGTTGTCGATTGAATAGTTTGTCGATCAACTCGTCGATTGAATAGTTTGTCATCAATAGTCGTTTTGCTATCTTCAGATGGCATAAGTCATGACTTGTCCTCAAGTCGTACATTTGAACAATTGAAGTTGTAGCTTCTATTTTGGAGAGTCCTTGCTCCGATCTATTTCATATGACCTCTTCTTGGTCCATCTGACATGACTATGATCGACGTAGACATGATCACTAGTCGGCGTAGATATGAATACTTGTCGGCCTCTTCTTAATCGGCCTAAATATGACCATTGATCGGTCTGAATATACATACCGATCGACGTAGATATGAATACTAGTCGGCGTCTTCTTAATCGGCCTGAATATGACCATTGTTTGGCCATGGTTGTACTTCGGCCATGACCTTTCGAGCCCCCCCACAATTGATGTCTAGGAGTTCGAAGCGGTAGCGGTGACCGAATTGTTAATGAAGCCGAGCGACAGTCGCTGTAGTCTCTCTCTTTTCGTTACCAGACCTCAGTCCGATTTTTGTAGTCTTCATTGGCAAAGAAGAAAATTTTTCTGAGTGTTGTCTCTTTGAAGGTGATCATCATTCGTCGTAGATAATTGTTAAATATTTTTTGATCGACTGGAGTCAAGTTGGCATATTCTTTCGACAGACAATAGTCGAGTCGGCATGTTGTTCCGCCCGACCGTACCGGATCGGCATATTATTCCACTCGATCGTAGCCGAGTCGCATATTACTCCTCCGATCTTATCGAGTCGGCATATTGTTTCGCTTTAGTCGAGTCGGCATATCATTCTGCTCAACCGTAGTTAATTGGCACATTATTCCGTTCGATCTTAATCGATCGGCATATTGTTCTGCCCGATCTGAGTCGAGTCGGCATATAGAATCGCTCGACATAAGTAGTATGTCGAGATGACCGATTGGAGTTAGCATGTAAAGTCGTCCGACCAGAATCAGCATGTAGAGTCGATCGATCGGAGTCAGATCGGTACGTAGATTAGCTGATAGGTCGTCGATCAAACATCATGTTTGTAGATAGCTGTAGATAACCGAATTATCTTGAACTGAAGCTTGTATTTGTTGTCGAGTTATCTTGAGCCGGAGCTCATTTATCGGCAAATCGCATAGTCGTTAGATGAGCTGTTGGCTTATCATTTTTCTTTCGGAATGTGGATTTCTTAGTCAATCAGATAAAAGCCAACTAATCTTACTGAAGATATCCGTAGATTGTCGGTATTCCACATACGAGGAACAATCATTCCGTCGTAAAGAAACATTATCGTACATTGTTCCATTGAATTGGAGCATTATCGTAAATCGTTCCATTGTAAGGGAACATAGTCGTCGTTTGGAAAGCTTTTTGAATCGTAAATCATGATCGATTCGTTGTTTGAAGAAACTTTATAACTCGTAGATCACAATCGATCGATTCATTGTTTGGAGAAACTTTTCGAATCATATATCACAATCATTCATTATTTGGAGAAGCTTTCTGAATCATAGATTACGATCGATTCATCATTTGGAGAAGCTTTTCAAGTATAGACCATGATCTATTCGTCGTTTGGAGAAGCTTTCTGCCCCTCAAAGTCTCGTCGCTTAGTCATTTCGTAGCTTTTCAATTTGGTGATCTAGCTTCTGGAGTTTTCATTCGTAGTTATTTATGCATTGGGAACTTTCTTGGAAAGAGCTCCCAGGAGTAGAACCTTGGATGAGGGGAAAAAACGTCGTCGTTTCCCCTTATCAACTTTGTGGGGGGGGGAGTAGGCAGCGATCGGCGCATTGAGAGTGATGGGCTGAGTGGTGTGGTCCATCCCACCGATGAGACTACCATCGAGATTGTGCCACTATCGATTGTTAGCTGTATTTGCTGTTGCTGGAGCTGTGGACTACCTCTGTCAGCATCTTTACCTGCTATACTAAGACAGTAAATTATTGAGCATCCGCAGTGATGACCAGACGTGAGGAACTACGCTTTGCCAGTGAAGGTGGGAGATCTTCTCAATGGAAAGGTTGCCGAGCGAAGCCGGTGGAGATGTTTCTGGGCTCTCATTTTTTCCATGATGATTGGATTTTCTCTCCTTTTCTAGTGCGTCAATCTGTTGCGGCCAATCCCTGAGTACACCTGAGTCCGACGACGAGCAACCTACAAAATAAGTCCACACTGACTAGATTATGTCCGGTGGAGACCCTTCGATGTCTAAGCGGGGAGTGGTAAACAGAATAGTTGAAAGTAGATTTCGATAAAATATTAGCCCAGAAGTGTCTTACTCTTGTTGTCTCCTTACCTCCCCTTTATATAGGCAATTTAGGTGTAACCATCGAACACGTGAAGTCTCGCTTATTGTGGTACGAAAGGGCAGTTAACCCCCATTATTGAGCCGTTACCATGGAGTTAGTGGGTAGTTTATGCCTACTAACAATCATGGTGTGGAGTCGTTTCCCACGATTGGGTGTTATAATGTAGATTAGGCAGTCGACCATGTCAATTGTTTGTTTGATAGTCGGTTACTTTATCCAGATCGTGGTTAGTTGGAAAAGCCATCGCTTGACTTTGAAAGAGGACTTTGAATCAGCCGGAATTGTCAATTGAAGTGGTCAGTTGAGATAGGGTCGGTAATATTCTCCCGAAAATGAGTTGGCAATGAATTGGAGTAAATTGATTCTTCAATTTGTGACGCAAGGTAGGGAGGGTAGAATTTAATATGAGATAGACAACCTATCCTTTAAGAGAGAATCATGTCCTTCATGAGAAACAATCTGTCTTTTGAAAGAGGCAATCCTGTCCCTTTTTTATGCTAGAGACTGCTTGATGGTTTGTGGGGTTGGCAACTGACAGGAGATGTTGATAGTTGATAAGGTGTTGGTGGGGTTTTTGTGTACAATCTGAGCCTCTGAGGATGATGGCGAGTGTCGTTCAGGCTGGCCGAACAGGAGTCAGCTGAAATTAATAAATGCGAATCCAAGCTGGGAATGAGCAGAAAATCGACGACTGATAGGAAATGAGTAGTGGTTGTTTGTAATTGTGGCCGAAGGAGTGTCGCAATTGATAACAGAAACCGAATATGCACCGGATGAAACCGAATATGGTTTGGTTGAGGTGGCTACCCACTATTGGCAAACGGTACTCTAGGAGCAGCAACAATTGTTAAGAGTTGAAAAAAAAATCGGATCCGACAATGGGTTGGTGAAGAATATTTCGGAGATCACCGCTTGAGGCTTCATATCATCCAAGTTCTAGAGTCTTTTGCAAGGATAATTTTATCCCCAACAGTGGCATTTATGGAGTGGACATGACCTTCATTTAATTGAGGAGAGAGGGAGAACATGGAATGAGTGGGGGTTGGAGAATAGGAAAGGTTATACCCCCACAGGTATGAACATGCCTCGTATGAAGGAACAATAAAACAAAGATGCACTCATAGGGCATGCACAAGGCAACATTCAAGGACAAGATTCAGGGAGGAGTATGTTTGATAAGGTGAATCTAGGCAGATAGGACACATAAAAGAAGATAGATAATGCACAACTAGCATAAAAAAACTATCAACTTCTGTGAACAACGCCTTCTTATATATGTAGTTGAAGATGAGTATCCTAATGAAGGGTTCCATAAAGGATCCTAATTTCATAAATCTTAGGCAAGAATTACTATAAATATTTAGGGCCTTAATGGGGAGGCTAATACATGTTTGACTCAGTGGTAAAGTTCCAATAAATGAATTAAACACAAGGAAAACATGTATAAGGAGGCCCCTAATGCTGTCATGAATGACCAAATATCATGAGTCTATATTGTCTTTAATATTCTTAGGAGTCTCCAATGTTTTCTTTTCTAAAATAGATAGAGAAATTTTCATTAAAAATTTGGGTCCTCAAAAGGTTCAAGAAAAACTACAGGAGAGAAGACATGCACAAACATGTAAATATATCCTCCTAAACAACTAAGGTAGGATGATCATATAAACCTTAAAAATACAATAAACAAATCCTAATCATTGGCACATGAATGTCCAGTTTTCAGCAGCCATGTCCTACACTAGACCACTTCTCAATGCCGAAGATTCCCAAAATCCCAGCTTTTGAGAGGTAATATATAACATATTCACCAAAAAAAAAAAAACTGCGAGTAAGTATAATCGCCTAAATCATCCCTCCTTTAGACCCAGCGACCGAAATTTCGATCATATGTTACTTCCAGAAGAACCGTAACACCCAAAGGGTAAATAAAACACAGAAAGCTTTGCATCATGTTGTCATATATCATCTATTCAACCAAGATTACTCTTTTCTGAACTCACAAGTCTCTAAAACTGGAACCAAATCAGATCACATGTGTAGACCAAAATGAGCCCAAATATCGAAAAGGATAAAGAAGAGAAGAGATGAAGTGGCGACGGACCTGGGCGACGGCCTCCTGGTCGTCCTTGCAGGAGGCGAGGACGGCGTTCTTGGCGCGGAGGATGTCGTCGAAGGAAGCGCCCTCGGAGACGCCGAGGAGCTTGAGGGCGCTCTCGACGGACATCTCGAACGGGGCCGAGGAGGAGTCGTCGGCCGGCGACCCGGCCTCCGGGGGGGGCGGCGCGGTGGCGCGGCAGCGGAGGAGGGGGAAGGTCGTCGCCGGCCCCAAACACCGCCTCCTCCGCCGCGACTGGAGCGCCGCGCGATGGTGCGGCGCGTGCCTGGCGGAGATGGCGGCGGCGGTCGGCGTCGAGGGGTTCTTGCGGAGGATCGAGCCGTTGAGCGTGAGAGCTGCCATTCCTTTCTTCCTCTTCTCTCTCCTCTCACTCTCTTAACTGATTTTTTTATTTTGTGGGAGCAAGGATTTTGGAACGAAGTAACATGACATCATCGTATCATATTTATGACTACATTTATATGACTAGATATTTTGATTAAAAAATAAAAACCAGCTTGCCGAGCGTGAATTCCATTTGCATCTTCCATCCATTTTTTGCCCATCCCCTGTTGATTTCTGGCTAAGGTCAAAACTAAAGCATTTGCCTTATTTAGAAAATTAATAGTCAATTTTTTTATCGAGTGGACTATAATTCCAGTTGTATAGGAAAATTATTAGATAAATTAAATCTACTATATGAGCCATTAACTAGCTCAATAAAAATTATCACATCATACTTATTCAAGATTTTTTTTTTTCTCTCGATAAAAATGGATCATTCAAATAAATCTTATGTGAATACATTCAAAGAATTAAAAAGTAGAAAATCCTTAAAAGATCTAAAATCAATCTCAGATCAGTCCACAAAAGATCCCAGTGTGTAGTATGCTTCGCAACACAAGTGTGACCCAATCAGCTATAATGTTAGCCTCCCGAAAGATGGGCCTAATAGAGAGATCTGCACACCAAATAACACAATAGAGATGTCTCGCAGAATATGATGAAAACCCACTCATGCGTACACCCTCGAATTTAGGATGCTATCATGGTAGAATCATCCTCAATGATTCATATACGATCTCACCCCACACAGCTCAAAGCCCGTCCTACGAACTGTAGGCTTAAAGAGCTGGTATCTTCTCACCACAATCAGTCTAAAATCAGGCCCACGGATCACGAAACTAGCACCTCCAAGCCTACCTTGAATGCTTCCATCAAAGTTGACCTAAAGGTATCTAGAGGAGGGGGCTCCCAAGTGATAAACATCTATTGGATCGCTACATGAGCAGAATGGGAGTCCTAAGTCGTCGAAGATCTTGAGGTCACATTGATCATCTCTGCTACTAGGATGAGGGCTCTCTCCAAAATAAATTACATAGAGATCCTCCTTGAATCAAATACCAGACTGTCCTGGCTAGCTAGATGTGCTGGAAAATATATGCTATGCTAATGACTGCGCTTTAAGATATAACACCCCAGCTCACGATCTCAATAGGTCTAAGAAAGCCTCAACTGGATCCTCGACCTGGGCAATCGATGGTGAAGACCAACAGCCTCCAGACCTATCTGGCCCACGGGCACCAAAAGAGGGAATATGCAAGTCTCCTCCTCCATATCACAGTAGGGGTAGATTGACTGGATATCCATACCCCTCCTCCTCTCTAGTGGAAGTCGTCTCCAAGCTACCTTTCACAGAAAGAGACTCACCCTTGGGTGCACCCTAAGCTTCCAGATCTATCCCCCATCTAGGTGTCTAATAGGCTCCTACTAATATAGTCAATAGAGATTAGCCATGTAGGCCTCATCATATAGAAAGAGCTCTAAGCTCTAACATCGAGACCAAGGTGAAGAGGAATTACCAACGAGAGCACTCGTCGGCCCAATTGCCCTCCAAAGAAGCTGCTCACAATATCATACTTTCAGCCCCGACCATCAGTATATAGAAGATCACAAACCCTCATCGACTCAGTCATCGAGATGCTAATGAACATCAGCTATCGAGCCAACGGCATGTCGACCACCCAAAGATCAAACAAGATGCTCACAGACCGACCATCTCCCATCAGCCACCTAGTCTAAGGGATTACATCAGACGCTCGTGCACAAATCTCCTTCCATAGAAAAGAAGTACGTCGACTAATCTGAATCATACCACTGTCGGCCACGTGCTATGCCTTGCCTGCATCATTGAGCTCCACACAAACTCGGGATCGAGCAACAGTCTGGTGGTGTGTCGGGCAATCAAAGCCTATCGTCTCGTAACTAAGGACTGAATACTGAGGCTGCCCTCTCCAAATGGTTGGCATACCACGTCCCAAGCCACCACCACCACCACCGCCAGGGTGTGATCCCCTAGAAAGTTTCGAAAATACTGCTTAAGCTTCACCACCAGGGTCTTGGGCAAAATAGAGTTCGAAAGTAGATAGACGGGCATAGAGATAAGAATGGACCTCACTAAGGTGATCCTATCTATCATTGAGAGAGTCTGAGACTGCCAGCCATCTAGTTGCTCTCGGACATTCTGCTCCATCCCCTTACAGTCAGCCCTTCTTAGCTTGCGATCAGAAATAGGGACCCCCAGATACTGAAGAGCCCCACTATGCTCAACCATACCCAATCTGTTCAGCATCAAATGCTGTAAATGCATCGGCATCTTCGGGCTAAAGAGAACTACTATCTTAGAGAGATTCATCTTCTGACCCGAAACACTGCAGTAGCCCTCCAAGATCCTCTTGAAGCCAATGGTACTTCGGACTATAGTCCGGCCTAGCAGCAAGCAATCGTCTGCAAAGAAAATATGCGACATTGGTTGGACCCGAGATAGGAACATAAGGGTCCAAGCCCGATCCTAGAGATGCAGCATGAAGAGCTCTCGAAAGAGCATTAGTACAGATAATAAAAAGATAAAGAGATAAAGGACAATCTTGGCGCAGACCCACAATGGAGCAAAAAGACTCTGATGGCATCCATTAATCAAAATAGCAAAAGAAGGGCTTCGAACATATGCCATAGTCCAGCCAATCCACTGGAAGTGAAAGCTAAAATCTATAGAGCATCCTCCAAAATTGTCAGCTCATGCGATCATAAGCTTGCTCCATGTCAAGCTTGATCGTCATGAAAATATGTTGAAGGAAAGCACAGCTAAGATCATCCATAAACTCCTGAGCTCTAAGAACATTGTCAGAAATGCAACAATCATCCACAAATGCCTCTTACTCCAAAGAGATCAATCGAGGAAGGACAGACTTCAATCTATGAACCATCAGCTTGGCATAGACCTTGTACAAATCGTACACAAACTGATCGATCTGAAGCATCCCAATTCCATTGATCCTACTGCTTCAGCAACAGGGCAATGAATGTTTGGTTCCAAGTCTCTAGCATCTGACCAATGGCAAAAATTTCTGCACAGCAGCCATAACCCCAAAACGGATAATGGGCCAATACCTCTAGAAGAAGAGATAAGGACAACCATCCATCTAATCCTAGACCTTGTCCTCTGCCATAGACTAGAGAGCCCTTTGCACCTCCTCCTCAATCACAACCTCCAAGAGATCTTTATTCTCTTGCTCCATAACCACATCACTGGGAGTGGGGGGTCGAAAGGATCGGCTTCCCCCAACAGCATCGTGCATCTCGACTTGAAGAAATGCACGATCTCTTATCTTGAAGCCTCGTCACCAGTCAGCTATTGATCCTCAGCCTTTCTGAGTGTCCTGATCTGATTCTTATACCTCCGGATGATGCTGGTCTAATGAAAGACTTTCGTGTTCTGATCTCCTCTCTCTGATTCATTGTACCCTAGATTTTTATCTTCAGAAGCCTCCTACTGCCTCAAAAGAAAGTGGTGGATGGAGAGCACGCTCCAAAAATCAGCTAGCTTTCACTCCATGAGCCCGCCCTCTTGATCCTCCCGCTCCTGGAGGTCTGAGATAAAAATCTTAATGGTCTCAAGCCACTTGAAGATGTCACCTACTTCACTTCTATTCCACCTCACAGCCGTTCAAGGCCGGTCCTTAATCACGATTAATAATCATGGTTAGAGTAAAAAAAATTGCTGAAGCACTACTATTTGTTCCTAACAAAGCCCTCTTTGTCCCTCCCATAAAAAAAAAAAAAATCTACAAAAAAAAAAAAAAAAAAAGACTTGTTCCTCCCTAATCTCTTATTTCGAGAGTTCGAATCTTTTTTTTTTTCTTTTGAGGGTAAGGGAAGTTAAAGACCACCCGACAACTATCACAATATGTAGGTTCATCCAAAATTGGCTTCTTCTTGCTGCTGATGCTTAGAGATGGTGTTTCCCTCACCCTCCGGAGACTCTTGTCATTTCTTTGTTACTCTGTTTCATTGTGGTTTTACCATTGTGTTGTTTTGTTTCTCTGTAATTCACCAAAAACAACCACCCGATGGAGAGTTTGAATCGTGAGCGAACTTACTTCTCAAGTTCCAACTTCGTAGCCTTCATCGGTAACCAAAATAAGATAAATATGTATATGAGGGTAGCTGATTTTATCATAGAAGGGAAAACTTGGGATATTGATCGGCTTCTCCATACTTTTATCATAGGAGGGTTACATCTAACTGTTTTCTCTGTTTCTATTTTGCAGGTATTACCTACTTCTTGGCCATATAGTTATTCCAATAATTGGTGTAGCATGATTCTGCAGGTCATACACACATTGCTGATGCCTTCCTATGTTGGTGGGTACATCTTAATGCCCCCTATTTCCTTATATAGATGCTTCAGTTGGAAGATGTGGGTGCCAGTGCTTACCATCAGTTTCCTTTTAATAGACACCCACCTTATTGGCTGGCAGTTTTATGTTGTCGTCATTCTTACTACTGTATTGATGACATCTCTGAAATGGTTCTGTTATCTGATTCTCTGTAAAAGCAGTCATGAAGACACCTCTACTCCTACATGTTCAAGGGCTCAAACTCATGCTCTATAATTCAATCCCAAGAGGCCATCCTTTCTTCGAAGTTTTCTGCTATCCTTCTTTTCTGTTATTCTCTATATATATTTGTTTGTTGGGCTACCGCATACCTGTTCGACAGATGGATCTCTGGAAGTATTTTCTTACACATGCCTTGATGCCTCAATGGTCCTATACCTCACATAATTCAAGGCTAATTCACTGCTGTTCTCAGATTATGCAACATGTCCAATGTTCATATTATTATCCTGTGTGTTATGAGTTTGGTTCTTGGCTACCAGGTTATCTCCATTACATTCAGTGCTGTCCCTTTGGTTCACTATTGTATTGGTTTTTAACATAACAGGCATTCAATCATCATCAACTCATCAGTTCCTCGGATAACAACCTTGGATCTTCCCTACAGATTCTCAGTGCCGCAGGCCTGGATCAAAAAGTCATGATATGCTCTGTTGCTTGCTGTTCTCTATTTTGTTTCTCCACTTTAAGAAGACATGAAGCTCAGATTGGTTTCAGTTGGGTCCCCATGATGCCAGATGCTACAGTTATAACTCCCATCTTGTGTTGTTGCCAGCGGAGGCCATTTGCACTACTCCGTCAGCTTCTTTATTTTATGTCTTTACCTCATTCTGTGTGTGTGTATCTATGCCTTGGCTCTTTTGTCAAAGATGCTTCTAGAACTTCTCGTGGCCTATTTTTGTCTTTCTTATCCACTGTACTAGGTCATATTAATCTGTAAGTCAATGTTTCTCATCCAACAAAAAAAAAAAAAAAGGAAGAAGAAGATCAGAAGATTAGGAACCAATTCTAGTAAATACAAGATTTCGAGCTCATCGGTATCTGCATCTTGCTACTAGC
>NC_026003.2:11354564-11381835 GCF_000442705.2 Elaeis guineensis | reverse complement strand
TGGACAAGCTACTCGAAGCAGGCTTCATTCGGAATCCACGTATCCCGATTGGCTCGCCAACGTTGTCATGGTTAAGAAAGCCAACGGAAAGTGGAGGATCTGCATCGACTATACCGACCTAAATCGAGCCTGCCCGAAGGATAGCTTCCCACTTCCGAAGATCGACCAGCTGGTGGATGCGACGTCCGATTTCGACTGCTCAGCTTCATGGACGCCTTCACCGGGTACAACCAGATCCGGATGGCGCCTGAAGACGAGGAGCACACCGCGTTCGTGACCCCAAGGGCCTCTACTGTTATCAGGGTGATGCCCTTCGGGCTGAAGAACGGCGCCACCTACCAGCGACTCGTCAATAAGGTCTTCAAAGACCAGATCGGGCAACATGGAAGTGTACGTGGACGACATGCTGGAAAAGCACGCAGATCCGGACCATGTTCAGGATCTCGAGGAGACCTTTCGCACCTTCGACGACACCGAATGAAGCTCAACCCGACCAATGTGCGCTTCGGGGTGACCTCAGGGAAGTTCCTCGGATTCCTCGTTTCACAGAGAGGGATCGAGGCCAACCCTGAGAAAATAAGGCGATCCTCGGCATGCGCCATCCGAACACCAAGAAGGAGGTCCAACAGCTGAACGGAAAAATCGTCGCTCTTAGCCGATTTCATTTCTCGATCAGCTGAAAGGTGCCTCCCGTTCTTCAAGACTTTGCGCAGCGAACGGTTTCTCTTGGTCGGATGAGTGCAGCGGGCCTTCGAAGACTGAAAAGGTACTTGGCTTCCCCGCCGCTGCTCGTAAAGCCGCAGGTCGGGGAGACCTTGTATCTCTACTTGGCCACATCTTCGAGGCGATCAGTTCGGTGCTCGTTCGGAAAAATGAGTGCCGAACTCATCAGCCCATCTACTACACCAGCAAAGTGCTCCACGGCGCCGAAGCCAGATATTCGGAGATGGAAAAGATGATTTTCGCCCTGACCGTCTCCGCGCAACGCTTCGACCATACTTCCAGGCCCATGCCATAGTGGTACTCCAACCAGCCCCTGAGGGCAATTTGCGCCGACCCGACACATCCGGACGACTCGCAGTGGGCGATGAAGCTTAGCGAGTTTTCGATCAGTACCGACCGAGGCCTGTCTGAAGGCCAGGTCTTGGCCGACTTCATCGCCGATGCCCGACGACCGACCAAGGGTCGGGAGCTGAAGACCCAGGATGAGATGCGGTCTCTGAGCCAGACCCGATCTCCACCTGGGTACTCCACATCGACGGAGCCTCAAACGCTCAGGGAAGCGGGGCCGGGCTCCTGCTCACGAATTCGGATGGGGTGGTCACCGAATACGCCCTCCGGTTCGACTTCAAGGCCTCCAACAATCAAGCCGAATACGAGGCACTCCTCGCTGGCTTGAGGATGGCGAAGGAGCTGGGCATCGACAGCCTCCGGGCATTCTCCGACTCTCAGCTGATCGTGGGGCAGGTCAAGGGCGAGTTCGAGGTGCAAGATCCGACCAGATCAATACCTTCAGAAAGTGAAAGACCTCGTAGCACGCCTCGAGTATTTCAAAATTTTCCACATTCCTAGTCGGAGAACGCCCGTGCCGACCACTCTCCCGATTGGCAACGTCGGCTTACGACTCTTTAGGTCGGACGTTTGTGGAGAACCTCCAGCAGCTGACTCCGAACCAAGTTGGATGGACCCGATCGTCCGGTACCTGACCGACGGGATCAGTCCCGAAGATCCTGCGGAGGTCAAGCGACTCCGATGGTCGGCCTCGCAATATGTCATCTTGGACGGCCAACTCTACAAAAGGTCGTTCTCCCTTCCCCTGCTTAGGGTTTGGGACCGCCCGACGCCGACTATGCTCTCCGAGAGGTTCACGAAGGAATTTGCGGGAACCACTTGGGGGGCAAGTCCCTACCTTCAAGGTCCTGCGACAAGGCTATTACTGGCCCACCATGAAGAAGGATGCGGCCGAGTTGTTCGGAGATGCGAGCCATGTCAAAGGTATGCGAACATCCAACACCAACCGGCCAGCCAAATTGCCCCTATTGTCGCTCCGTGGCCCTTCGCCCAGTGGGGGGTCGACATTCTCGGTCCTTTCCCGCCGGCGTCGGGCCAGAGGAAGTTCATCGTTGTCACCATCGACTACTTCACGAAGTGGGTCGAGGCCGAGCCCTTGGCGCAGATCACCCGAGCGGAAGATGGAGACTTTATCCAAAAATCCATCATCTTCAGGTTCGGATTGCCGCACACCATCATCACCGACAACGGACGGCAATTCGACAACCAGGACTTCAGAGACTTCTGCGCCAGGTTCCACATCAGGCACCGACTGACTTCAGTCGGGCACCCACAGTCCAACGGTGAGGTTGAGGTGACCAACCGGACCTTGCTCCATGGACTCAAGACCCGACTGAATGAAGCCAAAGGTCTCTGGGTCGACGAGCTGGGCTCCGTTCTGTGGGCTTACCGAACGACCCCCCACGTCCCGACCGGAGAGTCGCCGTTCAGCTTGGCCTACGGGACAGAGGCTATGATCCCACTCGAGATTGGCCTGCCATCTTCAAGGGTCGAGCCGGTACCAGGAGCCGGACAACTCCGAGGGTCGGAGGGCCGACCTGGACCTCCTCCCCGAACTACGAGACGAGGCTCAAATCCGAATGGCTTCATACCGACAGAGAGTCGCCCGGTACTACAACGCCAAGGTCAAACCAAAGCTCTTCAGGCCTGGTGACTTGGTCTTGAGGAAGGCGGAGGTCTCGAAGCCCTTGGATCAGGGGAAGTTAGCCCCAAACTAGGAAGGACCCTACAAGGTTGCAGGCACTTACGGGCCGAGAGCCTATCGGCTGGAGACCCTTGAGGGGAAGCCCATTCTCCGGACCTGGAACGCCGACAACCTGAAGCTGTATTGCCAGTGAATTTTGTAATTCAGCAGTCGGAATACAAATTCAGTTTGAAATCTCGGAGTCTTAACTCTTCGACTAATGATCGGCGCTCAGCCCCAACGTATTGACGTGGACCTAGCATCCACCTAAAACCGACGACCTTATCATCGGTAATGCATCGGACTCTCGCGAGGACCGACGCATCTACAAGAATGGGAGTTGGCACTCCTTCGACGATCAATGATAAATCGGACCCTTACCAGGACCGATGTATCCATATCAACGGGAGTTGCACTCCTTCGACTTTCGGCAACACATCCGCCCTTGACAAGGGCCGATGTATCTGTCGCGACGGGAGTTCATACTCCTTCTACGGTCGAACTTTCGGACCGAACCATCAGCCGACGGGCCGATCGGGCCCCGACCAAAGGGAGGCTAAAAGCCCACGCAACTGTCGTCGCGACTTTCGACCAGGCTACGGCCGGTCGAGGGATATTCGGCTTACCACCGTCTATCGCACAACGCGACCTTAGTCGCATCCACTACGGCCGGCTGGACGACATTCGGTTTGCTACCGTATGTCGAAAGATACAGAGCGAATACCCGACGCAAGAGCATGGGATCCGACTTGTTGTCATTCTCCGACAATGCGCCGGACAACATCCGACTAAACGCGTCTATGGAAGCCCGACTACCAAACCTTTACCAGGTTCGGTCGGCTCCCGACTCAACAGATACGCCCGACTGACGACTTTGACTATCGGAAGCCGAGCTGAAGTCGGGACGCACTCTACTTCGGGGCTGCACAAGTCGCTGGGATCCTACCGACTTACGTAAGTTAACGACTTACTTAAGTTAGCGACTCACGTTCGACATTGCAGAAATACTCGACATTACAAACAAAGGGAGGAGTAAAAGAAGATTTCATTCAAGGCTTAAAGAAATTTTACAAGTAAAGGCCGAAGCCCGATTACAAGTCAAAGCAAAACATGAGACAAAACAAAACCGACTAATCGTCGGAATCGACGTCCTCCACTGGACGACGATGGGAGTTGGTCGGCGGATCCGCTCCGACTTCAGTCGTCGGGGCCGACTGATCTTCGGCAACCGGCTCTGCGACGTCTTCGGCTTCCGCCCTGGTGGAGAGGCCTTCCGATGTTGGTCCGGCCGTCTCCTCCGTAGCTGGGGCCCCCGACTCCGGCAGGACCACGCCGCTGAGATCTAGTCCCGAGTACAAGCTCCGAACGGCTTCTCGAGCATCCTCGTACCCGACTTGATACGAGAGGTAGCCACTCTCTAGAAGCTCTTCGCGGTACTCCTCCGAGTCCCGGAAGACTTCAATCGCCCGACCCAAAGCCTCCCTTGCCGACTCCGCCTCGGCTTTGGCGACGTCTGTGTCGGCCTGTGCGGCGGCACAGCCTTCTTCAGCCTTGGCGAGGTCCCCGAGACTTGCTCGGAGTTGCTCGCGCTCGGCCTCCAGTTCTTTGGTGACGCTATCTCGCTCGTGTCGGAGCCGACGGATGGTTCGGGACTTCTTTGCTGCGTCGTCCTTGGCTGACTTCAGCTCCGACTCTGACGACGCCAAGGTCTCCTTGAGTCGGGAGACCTCCTCCGAGAGTTGGGCGACCTCCCCCTCGAGTCGGTTCTCCCGGTCGACCGACTGCTGAAGTTGGTCGACAAGGACAACCTTGTCGGCTTCGAGGCACGCAACCTTATCTCTCCAGGCCGCGCGCATGTCCCCGAACTTCCGATATCCGGCCTCCAGCTCGGATATGTTGAAGACCAACTGCACGAAATAAAGCCGACCGTTAATGAGCCGAACCTGCAAGGCTACGTTAAAGACAAAGGAAAGGAGAGTTTACCCGGATCATCATAGGGTAGAAGGATGACAGCATGTCGGAGACACGCTGGTTCTTCATCGACTCGATGTCGGCGGGAAGAAGGAGTGCCTGGCAGAGTCTTCTGGCCAGGTCGTGGTCGGCCAGGCCTGACGCACCCTCGGGAAGCGGAAAGTCGGCCGACCCGCCCGCCGACCGACCTTCGTCGCCCGACGCCATGGGGGCCTTACCTCGGCTAGTCATCCAGGCCCTGACGTCGGAGATCGACGGCAAGCTCGACCCCAACCGAGTCTCGACCGATGGTGCGGCGGTGGCGTGCGTCGGCCGCTCAGGTTCGCGGACCTCCTCCCGAACCTCCGGAGGCTGCTGGGCGGTCGGCGTGCCCCCTGCGGAATCGGCTGCTCATCGGTCGGGCGAAGCGGCTCCCCCGACCGACGGTCCCTCGGACGAGACATCTACAAGCACTGTCGGCGCTGACAGTGCGATCACCGGCTCCGCCTCCGACCCGGTTGGTTCGCTCGGCGGAACCACGCGGGGCTTCTTAGGAGGCTGCGACGGCCCGGCGCCTGCCGCCGGCCTCTTCCTCACGGCATGCTGACGAGTGTCGGCAGCCGACGGTCGCGTCCTCGACGGCATATCTGAAAAAGACGACGAGCGGTCAGAACAGAAGAAAAAAGGCAGAAAAGAAAATGAAGATGTCGGGAAAATGCAAACCGACCTAAACGGGGGACCGGGCTAAGGCCGGCGTCGTACAAGGCCTGCTCGGTGATGAGCTCGCTCTGCTTCGGCACCAAGATGTCCTTCAACCGGTGGAAGTCCTCCCGATCGTCGGCCTCCACCCGACTGTTCTCATTTGGATCGGTTCGGGGATTCCCCCAACGGACGGGAAACCCCCAAGGGGCAGAGGACGATGCGAAGAAGAACTGGTTCTTCCATCCGTGAATGGACGTCGGAAGACCAGTGATGAAAGAAAGCCCTTTCCGAGGGATGAAGTACCACCACCCTCGGGCTTTAGGGTGGGGTCGGAGGACAAAGAAAACTCGAAAAAGGGAGATCCGAGGTTCGATCGGCAAAAGCCGACACAACAGGGCAAAACTGACTATCAGCCGAACTGAGTTCGGCGCAAGTTGTGCCGGGCATAGCCCGTAATAGTCAAGAATGTTCCGGACGAACTCCGAGACCGGGAATCGAAGGCCGGCCCGGAGATCCTCCAGATAGAAGGCCACCTGGCCCTCGGGCGGGCTGTTAACCCGACCGTCGGCGCCAGGGGCGAACAGCCGAAACTGCTCCGGGACGCGGTACTGCTCCCAGAGCCGATCGACGTTCGGCCCCGAAAGTGAAGAAGCCTCCACCTCCGGGGACGACCGAGTGTCTTCGGTCGGCTCTCCCGACCGACTACCTTGCGGGGACGTCCTAGCCATGAGTTCAAGGAAATGGCAAGGAGGAAAGGAAAGAAAGAGGGGGAAGGCTACCCTAGCCCTTGGAAGGAAAGGATCGCAATGGGGGACAGAACGGAGAAGTATCTGGAGCGGAGGCTCACGCGGGCAGAGTCTCAACTGTAAAAATGAGGAGGGTAAAAAATCATGTGGGGGTAACTTTGTATATATAGTGCCCCCCAACGGTCGAGATGAAGGCACGGCCAACGAAGGCTCCCCAGATTTCGCCGCGTGGCGTCATCAGGGCCGTCCGACGGTCCGATGGTTCAGCGCACCCCCCTTCAGATTGCGCCACGTCACCTCCATCCGCTCCACCGAACGTGAACCAATGGCCACACGCCATGTGGCGCGACGGGACGCGATGTTTGGTGTTCCCGAAGGGACGGCGGGAATGACAGTTCCCCTTCCCGATGGGACACAACGGTTCCCCTTCCCAATGGGATACGACACCTGGCGTCGGTTTTATCGCTGACACCAGCGGGACATCCGACACGGCGGGGCGTCCGGCGCCGACACGACACCTGACGCTGATAGGACGAGACGTCTGACGCCGACTAGACATCGGACGCCAGTGAATCGCTCGGCATTTATGAGGCGCCTGACACCGTATCAACCGGCGGTACGATCGGATCCTCGCGTACGACGAATCCACTCCTAGTCGCCAGCTCACCGTCCGACTTAGGAGTGGAGGGGGGCAACTGTTGGAGGATACCGACCGACCGACCCACGGCCCGATCGAATGACCGACCGACGGGCGTACCGACCGATTGACGGTCGGAACGACCGACCGACCGGACGGACCGACCGGCCGACAGCCGGGAGCGCCCGGTTGACGGACGCCACTACCGGCCATCCAACGGTCCATCGCCGACTGAGGATATGTCGGGCGTATCTTTCCCGACCGGCCGAACCCAGAGGTCTGACGGCCGACTCATATAAAACTCGCCGACCGACGGAGGAATCCGACGCCACTCTGCTGGCCGCCGACCTAAGGTCGGCCGACTCCTCCAATCGCCGTATAGCCGCCAGACCTTGTCAGCTCTGACAGCAACATGCGGCACGGCCATTTTGGGGCATTGTCCTGCCAGAGGCATTGTCAACCCTGATGATTTGACAGCCCCTACGGCGATGTGACATCTTCACGGCGACCCTGACAGTCTACAATGAGTTGACAGTTCCTCACTTGTCCGCGCCATTAATGGCGGCGCCATACCGTGCTCCACTATATATACCGGGGAAGGCAACAGTGCAAAGGAGGGATCCGCTCCGTCTCTCCCCAGAAAACACAGGCTCGCTCCCCTCTCCCTTTCTCTCTCTCGATCGAGCTCTCCGTCTACATTTCACTGGTGCCCAGTCACCTCTCTGACTTGACCGTCGGAGGGTCCCCGCCGGAGCCGCCTCCGGTCAGAGTGGACTTCTCGTTTTTGTAGGTGCACGTTTCCCGACGATCAGACGACGAGGCGATTGGCCGCAACAGAAATCATTATGAAGGTGGGAGGGCAATATACTACAGTGGGAATGTTTACTCAAGCTCCCCGGATTGGGATTTTCAGTCAAAGTGTAGGAGTTATCGGCGGACATGCATCAGTGTCTTTTTATTCAAAGGAAGGTCCTGGACGAACCAGTATTCAGAAGGTGCAACACCGACCACAATTGAGAATTCTCTCATATGATCTGGCTACTTGTCTCAATTGGTGGCCAGTCATGTTGTATGGAGATACTATTTTTGATTTTCTATATTTGGGTTTGGATACTCTATTTCTACACTGGAAGATTTGCTGCATCATGACTACTGATAACAAATGGAGTGTAGAAGATACTCAGATGGTGAATCAATTCCCATCAGCTCTATTACAAAGCAAGGAACTACATCATGTGACAAAAGGAAACAATGTGGGAAAAAAGGACAAAAAGGAAAAAGGAAATGAAAAACAAGAAATGAGGAAAGAAAGAAAAGAGGAAGGAAAAATGAGCAAGAACAAAAAAAAACAAAAGTCCAAAGAGAAAAAGGAAACTGAGTGGGAAAGAGGAGGGTTACATCTAACTGTTTTCTCTGTTTCTATTTTGCAGGTATTACCTACTTCTTGGCCATATAGTTATTCCAATAATTGGTGTAGCATGATTCTGCAGGTCATACACACATTGCTGATGCCTTCCTATGTTGGTGGATACATCTTAATGCCCCCTATTTCCTTATATAAATGCTTCAGTTGGAAGATGTGGGTGGCAGTGCTTACCATCAGTTTCCTTTTAATAGACACCCACCTTATTGGCTGGCAGTTTTATGTTGTCGTCATTCTTACTACTGTATTGATGACATCTCTGAAATGGTTCTGTTATCTGATTCTCTGTAAAAGCAGTCATGAAGACACCTCTACTCCTACATGTTCAAGGGCTCAAACTCATGCTCTATAATTCAATCCCAAGAGGCCATCCTTTCTTCTAAGTTTTCTGCTATCCTTCTTTTCTGTTATTCTCTATATATATTTGTTTGTTGGGCTACCGCATACCTGTTCGACAGATGGATCTCTGGAAGTATTTTCTTACACATGCCTTGATGCCTCAATGGTCCTATACCTCACATAATTCAAGGCTAATTCACTGCTGTTCTCAGATTATGCAACATGTCCAATGTTCATATTATTATCCTGTGTGTTATGAGTTTGGTTCTTGGCTACCAGGTTATCTCCATTACATTCAGTGCTGTCCCTTTGGTTCACTATTGTATTGGTTTTTAACATAACAGGCATTCAATCATCATCAACTCATCAGTTCCTCGGATAACAACCTTGGATCTTCCCTACAGATTCTCAGTGCCGCAGGCCTGGATCAAAAAGTCATGATATGCTCTGTTGCTTGCTGTTCTCTATTTTGTTTCTCCACTTTAAGAAGACATGAAGCTCAGATTGGTTTCAGTTGGGTCCCCATGATGCCAGATGCTACAGTTATAACTCCCATCTTGTGTTGTTGCCAGCGGAGGCCATTTGCACTACTCCGTCAGCTTCTTTATTTTATGTCTTTACCTCATTCTGTGTATGTGTATCTATGCCTTGGCTCTTTTGTCAAAGATGCTACTAGAACTTCTCGTGGCCTATTTTTGTCTTTCTTATCCACTGTACTAGGTCACTTGAACGTGCTGTAGTTTTCCTTTCATATTAATCTGTAAGTCAATGTTTCTCATCCAACGAAAAAAAAAAAAAGGAAGAAGAAGAAGATAAGAAGATTAGGAACCAATTCTAGTAAATACCAAGATTTCGAGCTCATCGGTACTCTGCATCTTGCTACTAGCATGTAGCTCTTATTTTGCAAACAAAATATACATTGTAAGTGCACGAGTGGAACGACGTAGCCAAGCATGCACGTCCACATTCCTTTTCCAGGTGCATGTAATTTTCAAATCCTGTAGCACCATCAAAATTAGCAGGCAAACCTTTTCAGAAGCAACGCAGTGAATATTAGACTAACGAATCATCTAATATGAAACAATTTTATTTCCCTGGCCTTCGTCTCCTCCACTCGTTCTATTCAGCACAGCATCAATGAGATGAACAAAACTCCTTGCACACCACTCATTCGATGCATATAAGACGAGAGAGAGCATGCATGACCGATATGATATCTGATGGGATGACGAATTTGCTACTGTACTTCGTTAAGAACTCATACACTTCCATTTTATATTCAGATGATAAAGATCGATCGGAACCGATGACCTCAATGTTGCCAATGGCCTTGTCAGCAGACTCACATAGGACTAAGCAGTGTAAAGGTTTCCGAGGGTTGCCATTAACATGACAAGTTTACAGTATATATTTATATAAGAAAAATCACGAAGAAGTTTACTGCATATGAAATTGATAACGATATGAGTCCAATGATATTATCTGAATACTGATTATAAATTAGCTCTGCATGAAAGAAAACAAGAGTTCTGTCCACTGACAGATTATGATGTCGATTTACGTATCTACTAGGTGGTGCTCAGACTGCCAATCCAAATTCATATGCCTCCAGATGGCCTGCAGAAATGACCAAAGCCATAGGAAAACTTAACAAGAAGTTATTTAGATGAAAATCCTTTATAAATCAGTTTGTTGAAAAGAAAATTTATCAAAGAGATCATCCACAGGACAGAAACAATAACCTTCCTTATTCCTAACTCAACTAACATAAAAATTGCAGCTAAAACTACAAGGCAATGTCAAAATAAGCTTTTACTTGCAGACATGTATGCCTTCTCGATCGTTGAATGAAAAATCAATACTTCGGAGATGCATGATAAGCATTTACCTAGAAATTACACTTCAAAGGGCATAGGAGAAGAGCAACTGAAAGCCTTTTCCTTGCTGCATAGCCTGCTTCATGAGCTGGCCACAGGCCCCTGCATTTAATTGTATTCCTATAGTCATAAAGACTTCCAATCAAAAGCTGAGGTCATTGAGTTCAAGAACACCAATGAGCACCTACTGACCAACATACCGAGCTTACCACTGCCCTCTTTCATATCGATCAAATTTATATAAAAAATAAAATTTGAAGCAATCAAGTGTGTGTGTGTGTGTCTATATATATATAAATAATATTCAAACAATCATGAGATTTCCAATAGATGATTTTTTTTCAAAAGGGTGCATCAGCTTCAGAATTTGTGAGCAAAAGCTTTCATGTAGAATTCACAATACCTAGCATTATCATTGAAAACCATTGTCACTAAATTATCATACCCTGTTAATCCAGTTGGACAACCATGTTCTTGTGTTCCACAACTTCAACATTCATCATATCACCATAAACTAGTCACCTAACATGTCACAAATGGGGGATGGCTTTTTGAATTCTTATTTGCCCATTGTTCTTGTTAAAGACAACTTGTGGTGTTGCTTCCAGATGTTTTACATCCTTCTCCGAACTTCCATCCAGTTTATTCTAGGTCTTCTTTTTTAGTCCTTTTAACACAAAGTTTTAACTCTCAAACCTTGAGCATGTCCAAGGTTCTAGAAAGCAGACCATGTATGTGATTTGATCAAGGTTCTAAAAACTAATCATTTCCGATTTGAAGGTATCAGATGATTCGGCGATTTGCATGATTCAGCCAACGATTCATCGATTTAGGTATGATTCTTCCACATTTTCGATATGCCATTGCAGTTCGACTTGGCCAAGCCTTAACTCATCTCGAATCGTAAGAGTCGACTCGCGACTCATACGATTCTAACAACAAAAATTGTATCATACTAATCCTTGGTATATCACATGTCAAAAAATAAAAACTTTGAACATGTACCTCCATCTATGTTGATACAAGTGCTGTCATCTTCATCTTCTCTTAATCTATCCAACCTGTCATGACTAGCATGTTCCATGAGAGCAATCTTTGATCACATTATAGAAATGTCATTGGCTTCTTCATGGTTATAATACCATTGCGAATTACTCAAATGCTCCTCTTAAATTTATGTGGAATCTTATGTAATTGCTTTTGTAGGGGAAACATGAAAAAATTTTGATGAGCATGTGGTCTTGAAATAATTATGTATAATATGTTTCTTCATGATTCATACATATGAGCAACTAGAGCATCTGATGCATGATCCTCAACACTATCCTTATACCTCAGCATATGAGCTATCTCATGCTCTGGGTTTACTTGCTAGCTACTGATTTGCAAAATTCCTTAGCACATATGCTGAACTGAGTTTTTCATTTTATGCTCTATTGTTAGAATCGTATGAGTCACGAGTTGACTCTTGTGATTCGAGACGAGTCTAGGCTTAACCAAGTCGAACTGCAATGGCGTATCAGAAATGTGGAAGAATCGGATCTGAATCGATGAATCGTTAGCGGAATCATGCGAATCACCAAATTGTCTGATACCTTCGGGTCTGAATTAGAAAGTTTCCAGATCTTGTCGTTCGTTATTTTTGAAAATTGAAGTCCAAATTTTTGCAAATTCGGCTTTTAAAATGGTTTGCAGAAGAAAATCGAATTAATTTCAAGCCTTTTCAACTTCTATTTCTCCTTCTCTCCTCTGTTCTTCAATGTCTCTCTATTGGTGCGTGCGATTGTTTCTCCAAGCTTTGAAGGCTTCGATGACAAAAGGAAGACATCTTCCTCTTCGTGTGAGTCCGCCGTTGCTCTCTCTATCTCTCTTCCCCATTTCTCTTCCCCAAGAGAAAGCTTCGAAGCCTCTAGTAGTCTGTTTTCTTCGCCGTCAACTCTCTCTCTTTTTCTCCTTTTAAGGAAGCTTCGAAGCCTTGTTTCGTCAATTTTTCTCTCTTCGACTGAGAGAGACGAGTGGACTGTGGAGTGTTAAATATTCTAAAAACAAAGAATTAACAAGACCGGCGGTTACTAGATTTGCCACATCCTATCTCACTTTGAGAAGCATATCAGATAGGAAGATTGCTTTAAAGGCTATGTTTGCTTCAGAAGAATGAACAAGAAACACTTATGCATGTAAATTTGAAGCTAGAAAAGTTCAAAATATTATAATGATTAATAATAGATTTTGAAAAGCTACAAAATATTATTTGAAATGTGTCCTTCCTTCGATAAAAGTGTTGAGACTTGTTGATGGAGATGTAAAACCGGTTATGGGTTATATTTATGAAGCAATGGATAGAGCAAAGGAACAAATTGGCAAAATTTCAACAATATTAAGAAAAGGTATGATAGGATTTAGGAGATAATTGACACTCGTTGGAATTTGTAATTCCATAGACTACTCCATGCGGCGGCATATTATCTTAATCTCAAGTAAGCCACACTTGATTTTTAATTTCTATTATTTAATTTTTAATTTTTATTATTTCATTAATAAATTTTATTACTTTTAATTTAAATTTATTTTTTGACTTCTTAATTTTTATGTTTTAATATGATCCTAATTCTAATACCGATGCTGAAGTAAAAATTGGATTGTTCAAGATAATTGTATCTAGATGTTGAGACAAGAGTCATCATTGATTCACATGTTAGTATCGATAAAAAATAAAAAACAACTGGATAATTATAATTTAAATTTTATGAATCAATTTTTATTTGTAACTTTATGAAATTATATTTTATAAGTTCATAGAATATATGAAATTTTATTTATCTTCTTTTATTTATTTCATGAAATACATGAAATTTTATTTATCTTATTTTATTTGTCTAGCTTTATGGTGGGAGAGTTTTGGAGATAATGCAAAGAACTTCAAAAGGTAGCAATTCGAGTACTAAGTCTTACTTATGTGCCACCGGATGTGAAAAAAATTGGAGCATATTTGAGCATATTAATTCCAAAAAAAGAACCGTTTGGAGCAATGAAGGTTGAATGTCTTGATGTTTGTTAAGTATCATATTTAACTTGAGATGAGACAACAAAAAAGATAAGAAAGAGGGGAGACATATGATCCGATATACTTATCAGATATGAAATCGGATGATGAATGGATAACTGAACAAGAAGAGCCATGTTTACTGAATGATGTGTCTTGGTTAGATGTAAATAAATATTTTAATGTTGATGAAGGACCTAATAACAGGAAAAGAAAGAGAGAGATGCAAATTATTTTCTAAATCCCAAACCTCTGCTTTGTTCTTCAAGCAAGGTGGATTATAATACTAAAGATTTATTCAACAAAGTTAGAATAAGTACCATTACAACAATTTTTAATTTTTTTATAGATCCCTAACCTCCCTACTTATCTCGATACATAAGCAAAAACAGACAATTTTTGCAGCTACCATGTATCGACTATTGTCAACCAGCCAAAATTACAGCTGTTACCTAGACATTTTGGCATGGTGTGCCAAGTGTCTAAGTGCCCTCAAGTGTCAGACATGATGGCATCCAAAAAAATAAGCACAAGGATATGGCATATATATTGTGGACATTGCTTGAGGACACATGTTGTACTCAAGTGCCGTCTTTAAGTATCCTGATAATATTAACAACATTTGATTTGTGTTTCATGTTTGTTTTTCCACCAAGGAGAAGATCAGGTCTGGATCAAATGTGACTCATACAAACCCAATGTCTTTGTTAAAAAAGTTACTGAATGGAATTTGATAAGTTCCAGTATAATTGTATCATACTAATCCTCTATGTCACATGTTCAAAAAATGGAACTTTGAACATTTTCCTCCATCTATGTTGATATAAGTGCTGTCATCTTCATCTTCTCTTAGCCTATCCAACCTGTCATGATCGGCAAAGTACATAATAGTATTATTTGGTCTTTTTTATAGAAATGTCATTGGCTTCTCCATGGTTATAATACCATCAAGAATTACTCAAATTCTCCTCTAAATTTATGTGGAATCTTGCTTTTGTAGGGGGAGACATGAAAATATTTTGATGAGCATGTGGTCTTGAAATAATATTGTATATAACATGTTTCTTCGTGTTTCATACTTACAAGCAACTGGAGCATCTGATGCATGATCCTCTACACTATCCTTGTACCTCAGCATAGGAGCTACCTCATGCTCTGGGGTTTTCTACTTAGCTACCAATTCACAAAATTTCTGGCCATACATGCTGAGCTGAGTTTTCCATTTCATGTAATCAATGGAACTTCATAAAAAAACTATCGAATGAAATCCAGGCTGCACTTTGAATTCAAGGCCTATTTCATTGTAATTCCACAAGCATTCCTATTTATGCAAACTCTTTGTGCAAAAGAATATTGTATCTTTTGTCCCTATGACAAGTACACCCAAAAGACTATATAGACTAGTAATGACAATCAAGAGTTACTAGCTCCTAGAGAATGTTAAGAAATAACATATTCCTTCCATGTCACCATTTACATATTGGTTTTGTTTATCTTGGAAACCAGTGCTAAATTGTGATACAAAGACTACATTATGATTCTAGGATTCAAGGTATATTTATGGGAATGGGATCCACATGTTTGCAGAGATCATGGCACCTAACTCTGTGGAAAAATTATGAATACACATAAAGGCACAACTTTTCCAGGCTGAGAAACAGAGGAAACATTTGTTAAATGCACTACCATATATTTAGTATAATAGACAAAAATGTGTTAATAATGAATATATGCATCTCAAGCAAGGTTTTCCATCTCAGTACCGAGCCATATACCAATGCCAACCTATCATTATGTCGGTATGGGATCGGTTTGGCATATCAAGTATCAATATGCCTCTTGTACTGCATATACCGGTACCAAAATGCTACAGTATGGTACATCACGTATCGTTCAATTTGGTACACCACATACCATCCAATTCGATACTCCCCATACTATTCGGTTTGGTACAATATGGCAAATCTTGCTCTCAAGCTAAATTCACTCAATTTTGGATGCAGGCACATAGTAAAGTTTAGATCCTTCAATCCCTATTGGATTTGGATCAAATCAGATAGATTTTACACGGTTCAAGCCTAGGCAACTAATTTGACCAAAATCCACCTACCAACACCCATAGGCTCACCCCAACATATTTGCAGGAGGTTGCTTTCTTCACCATGTTTTTTTGGTAATAATGCCCACAAGTCTTGAAATTAAATCCAAAATTAACATTCCAGAAGATGAGGGAAGAGCATCTTCAATATTGGCATGATTTTATTGTTCTATTATTTCACTCATTTTTGCAAATGTCTCATCAACATGTGCACAAATCTGATCAAGAAGCAACCATTCTTCAAGCATTTTCAGAAGAATCACATTATGTGGGCCCACACCTAACATATGTACTTATTAGAGAAGTAGGGGCATGGTACAAGGGTACTGGCTTCTGCACTGTGCATTCCTGTCCATATGGGTCTGTGCAGGTGTGTGCTGAAATGGAACACAATAGCATGCACTAGCACAAAACATGACTGATGGACCTGACTGAAACTTGATGTATGGTGTGTGTTGAACTGGAACAATACCATCATCCCAGCACATGACTGATGACATGAACTAGCACAGAACGATCCAATTTTCTAATTGTCTGGCCCTGATTATGCATGGAACACTAGTTGCCTAGACTTCTACATGTACAACATGCAATATTTTAAACATTGCCTTCCACTTTCTTTTTTTTTTTGCCATTCAGCATGCAAATTTATCTTCCACTACAAGTTTCAACAACCTTTTGATTTAGTAGAAACAGAAGCTTGTTAAATGGGGGTAGAAACTGCAAGAATATGACACGATTTTGCTAATTTATGCAGAAGAAAGAAAAAGAGAAACTAAGAAGTAGGGAAAAGAAAGGAACAGAAGAGGAGAAAGGAGTACTATGAAATCCAGCACAATTATCTAAAAACCTCCTTTTGAAGATAAATAGCATGCTTTCTCCAAACCCCAAATATCTGCTTTGTTCTTCAAGCAAGGTGCATTACAATACTCAATATGTATTCAACAAAATTAGAATAAGTACAAATAGAACTATTTTTAATTTTTTATGGATACCAAACCTCCCCACTTCTCTTGATACATAAGCAAAACTAGACAATTTTTGCGGCTACAATTTTTGCGGCTACCATGCATCAATTATTGTCAGCTCTAGAAAGAAAACCTCTTGATTCTTCTTGCCTGTGTGCATTCTTAGGCACACCAAGGCATGAGACTAGATCGTCATATTGTATCAGGCTGCTATAACTAAGGACAGGGTTAATGCTCTTAATGCACGATGCATCATATTACCAGAGAAAACGATTGGCAAGAAATATGTACCAAGCAACGGTAAAGCATCACGCATTTTATTAATGGCAAGCTATTCCTATATTAGAATATATTTTGCAACAATTCTTCCTACAATGAAGCACATAGTACAAAGCGACTACACGCATAATTAAAATAAAAGCAGAGAATGCAAAGAATTGTTCTATAATAATTTTGCAAAAAAAAAATAAAAAAACATATCGCACAAGAAGATAGCAGGTAGAGTAGTAAGAACAGACAAGAAATAAGGGGAAGGAAAGATGCCGCGCGAACACAACTCACTTGCTATCATGACCGGAAGGACTTTGAAGAACAGCTACTGAGCAGGATCGGCTGCAGGGGGTGTATGAATGACGACGATGGGAGGGCGGAGAGCTCGGTGCTCCTCCTCCTGCTGCTTCCGGGTATTGTACATCTCCTCCGTCTCCACCACCACCAACCTCTTCACCTGAAACACCACAAGATCGTTTATTTTTTTAATAGCGAAAGAAGATGAGGAGAGACTGAGAAATAGAAGGGAAGGAAGAGAGAGAGAGGGTACCTGGTTGAGCATACCGAGGAGGGAGGGGGTGGTGCGGTGGAGGACGGTGCGGTTGCAGCGGCGGAGGCGCATGGCTTCGAGGGTGCGGCGGTGGAGGCGGCGGGTTCCTGGGAGACCGCGCACCAGCGTGATGTATAGCCTCGGGCTCCACTCGATCGGCACCCGCGCCTTGAACACATTGAACGCGCTCCCGCTCATCCCCACGACGACTTCCTCCCACTCCGCCTACCGCAACTGGAGCTCGTCCGCCGCCAAACCTTTGCAACAAGAGGCCAAGACCATAGGGCTAGTTGTGAGCGGGTAAGCGGATCTATTAATAAAATTGTCATCCGATACCCAATCCGATCTAATTCTGGTGGCAATCGGTCCGGTGAAATAAGTTAAAAATCACTAGGCACCGGGATATTAAATGGATTTGGAGGATTGTAGTGTATTTAACGATGGGACTTTTTCTGTGAAAGAAGGTATAGGACCAGCTTCTAATCAGATCTCTCTTGAGAGCCAAAGGTTTGAATATTTCGTTAGTTAATGCTTGCTGCGAGCTGGAGGAGACTCTGAAGCATGTTTTATTTCGGTACCCAAGGGTGAGACATATTTGCTTTTTGGTGGAGATGCACCAACAGAGCATAATACCGAAGGCGATATTTTCAGAACGGTGGGAATAGCTTAATGTTTAAGTCCAAAAGGTGCTCGGCAAAATTCATTCCGGAGAGAGCCTTGATTATGGCTTCAAAGTTGATTGACGTGACATCGAGGCTCCTAAAGACCTAGGGCTCCCACACTGCTCATGTAGCAACTCATTGGGCATTCGTTACCTAGAAGCCCCCTCCTCCGCTATATCGAAGGACAATTTTGATGGGAGTGTTAGAGGAAGGTATGGTGGGGTAGGTTTTATGATCCATGGCTCAACTTCAGATTGGAGTGATTGGAAGGAACCATCTGATAGAGCCCACAATACCTGGAGTGGAGCTCCGCTCTACTTGGGTAAGGATTGTGTATATCAGGCGGACCTTGGAAGCTAGCCATCTCGTTGTTAAGGATGACTCTACTATGGTGGTGACTTGGTTACAGAGCTGTATTCGGGGACGTGCCATACATCCCTTGTTGCATGATGTCACGATGTTATTGGAGGGGTACATTGCTTTGTCTATCAGGTATGTATTTTGGGAGGCAAACACTATGGCAGACTAGATGATACCCTATATATCTGAGCATACAAGAGATGTCCTTTGGATGGGGTGGTCCTCGGGCTACTCTGGAATCTTTTATTTTCTGATTTTCTTGGTTGTATTTATACAAGAGTTGTTTCAATGAACTGTTTTACCAAAAAAAAAAGATTAAAAATCTATCAATATGAATCTTATGTAATAATAAATAGATCAAAAATTTAAATTTGAATCTTACTATTTTATTAGATAAATAATTTAAATTAATTTATAATAGTTTGAACCAAATTTAAGAGTTAAATGGTTAAGTTTTGCCATCCTAATTCTTAGGTTGGGGTCAAATTTTTATGTTCATTTGTATTCGGAAGTGTTATGGGGGAATCTATCACCCGATCTCGACATCTTTTTTCTCGGGTTGTGACTCACCTTGAGTTTGAAATTGATGATTCATTGAAAAACTATATCAACACTCGAGGATCTTTTCGAATGTTGGAAAGGAAAGATTGTGCAACCAAATTATTCCATCCAAATGATTCCCTGACATCGACAACAATCTGACCCCGAATTCAGACGCATCCTGACCTAAGGTCGAGATCATGCCGACCACACAAAAATGAACTCTGAGCCATTAAACAATTAAAAGAGGAAAGCTTGCTCCAATGGAGTCCATGGAATCTCGGGTATATAACCTAAAATCATGTATTTAATGTATGTAACCAATAACCTGTGATCTTCGCGATCATGGGCACTGATTCTTTGCTTCCATTACCAAATTTAGAGGCAACGCATGACTACCTCTCTTTATATAAATGGGGGCAAAAGGGACTCTCAGATAAATTCTTTTCAAGAGAACAAGTATCCTCTCTCTCTCTCTTTTGCTGTTCTCAAGCTCCAGCTGACTTAAGCATCAAAGGATCCCACATCAAAGAATCTTCGATGTGTGTGAGCTTTCTTTTCAGATTTTTGAAGGAGAATACATCCTCAGAATGTCTCCAAACTCTAGATCGGTAGGAGACCGATCTATCTGCTTCAGCTCGAAGACTTGCAGCAATAGATTGACATTAGATGAAGAGTATTATCTATCTTGAGAAGAAAGAAAAAATGGTAAGAACAAGAATTTAGAATAACTCCATCACCTCATGTCGCTAGTCATCTCGAGGAAGCTAAGGAGACGCTCGTCCATTAGCAGTGATTGGGCCCACACAATACATCATGATGATGGATCCACAACAATTCGATGCCCTAGTCTAATAAGTCTAAGCATTAACCACTACAGCACAGCAACTTTAACAAGAGATAGAGTGGAAACAATAATAGAAGCCCATTCATCAGGTGGTTCCTTTATGGCACAATCGCCGATCTCAACTCAAAAGCCTAGAGTCGGCCCCTCGATGCCCCCACCACTCTGCTCTCTTCATTCGATGATTGCACTCTCAATGTTAGAGCCCCAGAGAAGAAGATCGATGTTGGGACACCCTAGCATCCTCCGATGGGGACTTGACTTCGGACTACTCACTGTTGGGAATAGTGTCCCAAAGCCAATCGTCAGCCTGTTGACGGGACGGTTGTACTCCTTTTTGTATTAGTACATGAATTATAAATAAATAAAAGTTATTTTGATATTTTTTCATCATAAATGTTTCATCTTCTAATGAACTCCTATGTTGTGGTGAAGTCCTTAGGACTATTTAGACTCGACAAAGGAGGATTTGTCGCTTAGTCCTTAAACATGTTCGCGATCAAATGATACGTTGTTACCAAGGACGACAACGTTTATCGAGCATAGGTCATTGTGTGTCATATGGGTTGGTTGTCCTCATAATCAAAGAGTGTGGAGACACTGGTATGGCATACAGGTGAGATGTAATGGTACATCTGCACTGAACGTGACCAACTCCGGAGCTATTTCTGCTGTCAAAATTTGCTCCGATGGGATATGGATATAAATGTCCCTCCGACCTGAAACCGCCACGGTGACTTGCAAGCAACTCACTGCACTTAGACACTGGACTACCTGAATTTCTAATTCAGTGACGGAAGGTTGCTGGGTGTAGTCAAGTACTTGACTTGTCGGTGCGTGTGTCAAGATGGGATTGACCACTCCAGTTTAGGAGCTGTGTACAGTCGTGTTTCAATTTAGCAAAACTTTGACCAGGGTAGTCCTAGTGAGGAGTCACAGGACTAATTGAGTTGAGCACGATTCGGATGATATCATCAGGGTTGACAGTTTAACCCTGAGTCGTCCTAAACACAGGGGTCAAAAGGGATGAATTATACGGTAACCATATTCACGTAGGTTCTGAATGTTGGGATTGCGATTATTCGACCTATCCGATCGTCGGGTACCATTGCTAGATGGTCACTTCGATTAGTACAGGAATTGGTTCCTGTGCTATCGGTTTAGGTTCGAACCTGCGGGGTCACACACATTAGAGGTTCCTTTCTGATCTGATGGCTGATTATGAGTCTTATCTATCTGGAACTCTATGATTGAGAATTAGGATTCTCTAATCATGAGTTCCACACATTTTGGGTACCGGAGTCAAAATTTTGAATTTTAAATTTTGAATTTGAAATTTGAACTTTTTGATCAGGGTTTCATATCGATGGTCTCTGATGCCTGATTGCCCATCGGATTTGGACTCAATATTTATGAGAGGTTTAATTAATGATTTAATTACTAATTAACTCAATTTGATTGAGTAATTATTTTTGGATCAAGTCCAAATTGAATTGGATTCAGTTTGGATTGACCCGATTAGGTTAAATGTTGACCTAATCGCTAAGGTGGTTTAGTCCCTGATTTGATCAGGAGTTAGGTTTAGTTAATTCCTAATTTGATTAGGATTTTATTGAGCCTAATTAAGCCTAATTATGTTTGGTTTAATCTGGTCTAATTGTGCTTAACCTATTTTAAACTAGGTTGGCTCAATTTGAATCAAACCACCTTGTTTTAAATTCCCTGCGACACCCAACTTTCTTGCACCCATTTGAATTCACGAGAAGAAACTTCTCGTGAAATTTTTCTCACGCAAAACCCTTCCCCACGCCCTCATTTGTGTGCCATATGGATGGATAAAATAATTAGTTAGCCATTCAAATTCAAAGCATGTTTGAATTTGAATGGATAACTTATCACTAGCCCTTTCATCCTTATCCATTTTGTGCGCCACATTACTTACACGAGAAAAGGTTTTTCGTGAAACATTTTTCACGCACAAAGATCCATGCCCCTTCTCTTCTCACGCCCAAAAGGATAGGGATAAGTTGGTTTTCGTTTGAATTCAAATTTGATTTGAATTCAAATGTGTAACCTCTTGTCTTTATCCTCTCACGCGGATAAGACACGTTCGACGTTGTTTTAAAAAGAGGAGAAAGGTGGGACGTGCGTAGAAATTTTAGGAGAGAAACTTTGGGGCGTGAGGAAGGCTTCTGCGCAAGGTGAAGGTCCAAAACCTTCCGAGAGAAAAAGAAAGAAAAGAGAGAAAATTGAGCGCAGGGTTTTTGGTGTGTACCCTAGGATTTCTACCTAGGGTTCGGGAAGTGAGATTGGTGTGCCACGAGTGTCGTGAGTCCATCAAATTTCAGGGAGAGATCCATCAGCCTCTCAAGCAACTGTACAAATGATCTGGAGCATCTGAGAAGTCGGTACACATCGATCGAAGGAGTTCGATCAACATCTGCCATCAAAAGGGTGAAATCACGAACTAGCATTCGTGAGGAGCTGATCAGACGGAAGCTTCGTGTGGATGATCCGCAGAGGCCAGATATTTATGTGGCTGCGATGTGACGATCAGAGCCCCCCGACGGTGATCAGATTGCGATGATCGACTACCCGCAAAAGGTGATGTGTTCTGAATACAGCACTGTAAAATGTTTACTGATTCAAATTTGAATTTTAAATTTAAATACATGCTGTTATATCATATTTAGATCCTAGTGTAGGGTTAATTAGTATTAATTAATGAGATTAATTAATAATTTCGCTGTAAAATAGTAATTTTGAAAAAGTTTTAAAATTACCATTTTGCCCCTGCACTAAATTTTTGCTTCAAATGGTATCAGAGCATGGTTCTAGAATATGATATACATATGCATGCGTAGATTAAGGTGTAATCTATAAGTTTAAATTTGAAATTTAAAATTCAAAATTCAAAATTAAAAAAGATTTGAAATTTGAAATTTGAAATTTGAAATTTGTTAGAAGTTTTAAATTTGAAATTCAAAATTTAAAATTTGAAATTTGGTTGAAATCTCAAATTTGAAATTTGAAATTTGAAATTCAAAATTTAAAATTCAAAATTCAAAATTTGAAATTTGAAATTTGGTTGAAATCTCAAATTTGAAATTTGAAATTCGAAATTTGAAATTTGAAATTCAAAATTCAAAATTTAAAATTCAAAGATTGAAAATTCGAAATTTGAAATTTAGTTGAAATCTCAAATTTAAAATTTAAAATTTAAAATTTAAAATTTAAAATTCAAAATTTAAATTTTGAAATTGGTATATTTAGATATACTTGATCCAAGTAGCAAGTAATCTAATTGGGTTAGTTGCAATGGCCGTCCGGTCATAGGAGAAAAGTAGGGTTTAAAGGCCCTCTCTTCCCATTCGATGGGGTCTCCTATGGTGGTAGAGGTGTCGATGCAATTATATCCCATGCCGATGAAGCAGCGAAAGGACTTAATTAAGAAATTTATCATGAATGTGTTAGATTAGATCTAAAAGAAAATTTATGATTTATTTTGAGTTATTTTCTGTTATAAAATGAGCAATAGAATTGCTGTTTATGAAATGTGCTGACCCGTTTGTAAAATGAGTTAACACATTTGGTGAACAAAAAATAAAATCTTTCAAATTTAAAAATTATTTTCAAAATGCCAAATCCTGACCCATCAGCCCAAGTACTTAATTAAAAGAATTAAGTGTTGTCTAGTAGGTCTAGAATTGTGAATTAAGACCTAAGACAATTGCATAAACTTGTGGGTCAATGGGTTAGATGAATTAGGTCCATAATTGGGTTAGACCTAAGGTTAGTTTAAAAAATAGACTAAATGGAGTAATTGGTCAAATCTAATCAAAAGTTGAATTAGATTAGGTCAAGGATACTCTAGACTCAACTTCAATAGTTGTGTTGAATGGGTCCATGTCTTTAACTAGACCAAGATGGACTTAATTCATGGCTACGCGGTGGAGCCCTATTTACTAAGTTGATCAAAATTAAAACTAATGAACCGGTTGGTGTCTAAGGTAAGTTCGGACCAGTGGTTCTTAAGCGGGAGCTACTCGCATTGATTCGATCATTGACGAGTTAATGGCAAATCTCTACCACTGATCTCACTTACCTGGCCAATCTGGTAAGTTAGATTTTGATTAGATCACTTGGTGATTAGAGCTCACCCATGTCATTAGGTAAATCAGTGTGACTGATTTAGGTGCTCCTAATGCCAGCTTTAATTAAATCTTTTTTCTTTTAATCTGACTTGATGAAGTCAGTGGGAGGATTGAAATTGGCTGGATGATTTCTTCTCTACTATTCTTTAATAAAATTCTTAAAATTATTAGGTCCCTAAAATGATTAAGTTATAATGATAACTAAGTCATAGCCTCCCATTAAGTGAGTGATAATAAGTCCATTAGTTCAATGATCATTGGAGGCCCAAAGGCCTGGTGCTCATTGGCTAATGAAATTATTATTCATAATATGATAATTTGATTGAGTCTTTCTGATGGTGGTTAGGTTGGCCGGCCAAAGTCGGGCCTGATCATTTATTGGTCTGATTCACTAAATTAAGTCATGTTAATGGTTGGACCTAACCAGATCTTTTCAGTGGAGGCCAAAGCCTACTGATTAGGTTCTGGGGCAAAATCAATTACTAGAAGTTGTTTAGAGAAACAACTGGTTAAGAACCTACCATAGATGTACATGGATTGACCAACCAAAGTTGGGCTCGTGTGTAGTCTGTGTGGATTCTAATACCCATTAAGGAATTAAAGTAATTCCTCGAATTTGAAAATGAGGCTACCAGTTCGTAAAAATATTAAAAAAACTGTAGACTAAAATCCAAGTCTTTAGTATTAATTTATGTACTAATAGAGGTCTCATTTTCCTTTAAGCAGCTATGGCCACTACCCTGTCGCTCCGATCATTATTAGATAATGACAAGCTCATGGGACCCAATTTCGATAGCTGGTATCGAAAATTGAAAATCGTCCTTAAGCATGAGCGGATCCTTTATGTAGTAACGGATACAGCACCTGAGGAGCCAGCTCCGAACGCTAGTAAGGCGATCCGAGACACTTACTTGAAGTGGCTCAATGACCGCACCACCGTTCGATGTATTATGCTGGCAGCAATGAATGACGAGTTCAGCCGAAGGTTTGAGAATGCCCAGCCACAGGAGATGCTTCAAATGTTGAACGACTCCTTTGGCACGTCTGACGATGTTGAAAGGCACAAAACTAGTTGTGCCATTTTTAATGCTCAGATGAGGGATGGGGCCTCAGTCACTGATCATGTACTGTACATGATCGAGATGATTGAGCGCCTAAGCAAATTGGGCTTTCCTCTGCACGAGCAGCTCGGTAAGGATGCGATCCTTAATTCCTTTTCCAAGTCCTTCCTCCCATTCCTTACTCATTTTCGAATGACAAAGCCTGCAGTAAACTACCACGGATTGTTGGGGTTGCTGCAGAACTTTGAGAAGGATCACCAACTCCATAAGGAGTCGGTGAATGTAGTGGGAGGGTCTTCTTCTCGTCGTCAACCTTTGGGAAGGGGAAGAAGAACAAGAAGAAGAAAAATAAGAAGGTGCAATCTCATGCTGGGACAGTAGCACGGGGTCAGACCAAGAAGCGCAAGCACGACCAGAGCCAGGCGGAGTGCTTCTTTTGCAAGAAGCACGGGCATTGGAAGAGGAACTGTCCTCAATACATTGCCTCCCTGGACCCGAACAGGCCAAAGAAGAAGCAAGGTAATTATATGATAACTCCTTGCAACTTTTCGATTTGTGATACTACTGCCTGGGTATTGGATACCGGAAGCCCTTATCATATTTGTAATTCGATGCAGGGTCTGCAGGTCAGTAGGAGATTTGATGAAGGCGAGAGGTTCCTGAACGTTGGAGATGGAAGTAAAGTTCCAGTTCTAGCTTTAGGAATCATGAGTCTTGTAATCAATTCTCGTAATGTAATTCTGAGTGAATGTCACTATTGTCCAAGTTTTTTATTAAATATTGTTTCTGTAGGCCTTTTGGCCATGTACGGTTATGATTTTTTAATAAAAAAAATATTTGTAATATCATTTTGAATGGTGTTATAATATTTGTTGGATAATTAAATAATAGAATTTACTTACTATCACAGCCTGTTAATGTGGTTCAAAAATTCGGTAAACGCTCTAGAATAGATAATGTGTCAGAAGTCTACCTTTGGCACTGTAGGCTAGGTCATATCAATAAGAACAGGATAAACAGGTTGGCTCAAGAAGGAATTCTTGAAGTTAGTGATTGTGAATCACTTCCAACCTGTGAGTTCTGTCTTCTTGGGAAGATGACCAAGTTACCTTTTACTGGAAAAGGTGAGCGAGCCAGTGAACTCTTAGGTCTGGTACATTCTGATGTATGTGGACCCATGAGCTCAAGTGCAAGAGGTGGATTTTTTTACTTCATAACCTTCACAGACGACCTATCTAGGTATGGGTATGTCTATTTAATGAAGCATAAGTCGGAATCATTTGAAATATTCAAACTATTCCGAAATGAGGTAGAAAAATAAATTGGGAAGTGTATTAAAACTCTTCGATCTGATCGAGGAGGTGAATACCTTTCCAATGAGTTTCTGACGTATCTAGGGGAGAATGGGATTCTCTCTCAGTGGACTCCTCCTAAAACACCACAGCATAATGGTGTGTCTGAAAGGAGAAATCGGATCCTGTTAGACATGGTTCGATCCATGATGGGGTTTGCTGGTCTGCCGATCTTCCTCTGGGGATATGTACTCGAATCGGCTTGTTACCTTCTAAATAGAGTTTCGAGTAAGTCTGTAGCCAAAAACGCCATATGAGATATGGATAGGACGTAAGTCAGTACTCTCGCACCTTAGGGTTTGAGGGTGTCCGGCTTATGTTAAACGTTTAATTACAGACAAACTTGGACCTAGGTCTGACAAGTGTAATTTTATAGGGTACCCAAAAGAGACCAAAGGATATTATTTCTACCTTGCTGATGAGCAAAAGGTGTTTGTCAGCCTTAAGGCAATCTTTTTAGAAAAGGAGTTCCTTAGTGAAGGAACTGTTGCCTCTAAAGTCGAACTTGACGAAGTTCGACGGGTGGAAAAACCGACACATGTTACTGAACCTGAACCGGATTTGATTAGATCAGATCCGGAGCCCATTGATTATACACCCTTAAGGCGGTCTGGTAGAGTACCACATCAACTGGACAGATACTATGGTTTCTTAGTCGGGGATGGTGATCCTGTCGAACTTGATGAAAACGATGAGGATCCGATCACCTACATGGATGCAATGCAGAGACCTGACTCTGAGAAATGGCTAGAGGCCATGAAATCCGAAATGGAGTCCATGAAGGTCAACGATGTGTGGACATTGGTTGACCCACCCGAAGGAGTAAAACCCATAGGGTGTAAGTGGGTCTTCAAAAGGAAGAGGGGCGCAGACGGAAAGGTGGAGACCTATAAAGCCCGTCTGGTTGCCAAGGGATATCGTCAACGTTATGGTATAGACT
>NC_026003.2:11286893-11354464 GCF_000442705.2 Elaeis guineensis | reverse complement strand
GATCGCGATGATAGCAAGAGTGTGTCAGGATTTATTTTTACCCTTAATGGTGGGGCTGTCTGCTGGAAGAGTTCCAAGCAGCACACTGTGACTGATTCAGTATGCGAGGCGGAGTATATTGCTGCATCAGATGCTGCCAAAGAAGCGATGTGGCTGAGGAAATTCATCACCGAGCTCGGAGTAGCACCCTCCCTTGTTGGTCCAGTTCTGCTCTACTGCGACAGCTCTGGAGCCATTGCTCAGGCGAAGGAACCAAAGGCACACCAGCGGACGAAGCATATTCTGCGCCGCTACCATCTCATCCGGGAGATCATGGATCGAGGTGACGTCGACCTTCAGAAGATCGACGGGAAGGAGAACCTGGCCGACCCATTCACTAAAGCCATTGCGGTGAAGGAGTTCAACGACTACAAGTCAAAGATGGGTATTAGATACTGCACCGATAGGCTTTAGGCCAAGTGGAAGATTGTTGGGAATAGTGTCCCAAAGCCAATCGTCAGCCTGTTGACGGTTGTGCTCTTTTTTGTATTAGTACATGAATTATAAATAAATAAAAGTTATTTTGATATTTTTTCATCACAAATGTTTCATCTTCTAATGAACTCCTGTGTTGTGGTGAAGTCCTTAGGACTATTTAGACTCGACAAAGGAGGATTTGTCGCTTAGTCCTTAAACATGTTCGCGACCAAATGATACGTTGTTACCAAGGACGACAACGTTTATCGAGCATAGGTCGTTGTGTGTCATATGGGTTGGTTGTCCTCATAACCAAAGAGTGTGGAGACACTGGTATGGCATACAGGTGAGATGTAATTGTACATCTGCACTGAACGTGACCAACTCCGGAGCTATTTCTGCTGTCAAGATTTGCTCCGATGGGATATGGGTATAAATGTCCCTCCGACCTGAGACCGCCACGGTGACTTGCAAGCAACTCACTGCACTTAGGCACTGGACTACCTGAATTTCTAATTCAGTGACGGAAGGTTGCTGGGTGTAGTCAAGTACTTGACTTGTCGGTGCGTGTGTCAAGATGGGATTGACCACTCCAGTTTAGGAGCTGTGTACAGTCGTGTTTCAATTTAGCAAAACCTTGGTCAGGGTAGTCCTAGTGAGGAGTCACAGGACTAATTGAGTTGAGCACGATTCGGATGATATCATTAGGGTTGACAGTTTAACCCTGAGTCGTCCTAAACACAGGGGTCAAAAGGGATGAATTATACGGTAACCATATTCACGTAGGTTCTGAATGTTGCGATTGCGATTATTCGACCTATCCGGTCGTCGGGTACCATTGCTAGATGGTCACTTCGATTAGTACAGGAATTGGTTCCTGTGCTACCGGTTTAGGTTCGAACCTGCGGGGTCACACACATTAGAGGTTCCTTTCTGATCTGATGGCTGATTATGAGTCTTATCTATCTGGGACTCTATGATTGAGAATTAAAATTCTCTAATCATGAGTTTCACACATTTTGGGTACCGAGGTCAAAATTTTGAATTTTAAATTTTGAATTTGAAATTTGAACTTTTTGATCAGGATTTCATATCGATGGTCTCTGATGCCTGATTGCCCATCGGATTTGGACTCAATATTTATGAGAGGTTTAATTAGTGATTTAATCACTAATTAACTCAATTTGATTGAGTAATTATTTTTGGATCAAGTCCAAATTGAATTGGATTTAGTTTGGATTGACCCGATTAGGTTAAATGTTGACCTAATCACTAAGGTGGTTTAGTCCCTGATTTGATCAGGGGTTAGGTTTAGTTAATTTCTGATTTGATTAGGATTTTATTGAGCCTAATTAAGCCTAATTATGTTGGGTTTAATCTGGTCTAATTGTGCTTAACCTATTTTAAACTAGGTTGGCTCAATTTGAATCAAACCACCTTGTTTTAAATTTCCTGCGACACCCAACTTCCTTGCACCCATTTGAATTCACGAGAAGAAACTTCTCGTGAAATTTTTCTCACGCAAAACCCTTCCCTACGCCCTCATTTGTGCGCCATATGGATGGATAAAATAATTAGTTAGCCATTCAAATTCAAAGCATATTTGAATTTGAATGGATAACTTATCACTAGCCCTTTCATCCTTATCCATTTTGTGCGCCACATTACTTACACGAGAAAAGGTTTCTCATAAAACATTTTTCACGCACAAAGAGCCACACCCCTTCTCTTCTCACACCCAAAAGGATAGGGATAAGTTGGTTTTCGTTTGAATTTAAATTTGATTTGAATTCAAATGTGTAACCTCTTGTCTTTATCCTCTCACGCGGATAAGACACGTTCGACGTTGTTTTAAAAAGAGGAGAAAGGTGGGACGTGCGTAGAAATTTTAGGAGAGAAACTTTGGGGCGTGAGGAAGGCTTCTGCGCAAGGTGAAGGTCCAAAACCTTCCGAGAGAAAAAGAAAGAAAAGAGAGAAAATTGAGCGTAGGGTTTTTGGTGTGTACCCTAGGGTTTTTACCTAGGGTTCGGGAAGTGAGATTGGTGTGCCATGAGTGTCGTGAGTTCACCAAATTTTAGAGAGAGATCCATCAGCCTCTCAAGCAACTGTGCAGACGATCCAGAGCGTCCGAAAAGTCGACACACATCGATCGAAGGAGTTCGATCAACATCTGCCATCAAAAGGATGAAATCACGAACTAGCATTCGTGAGGAGCTGATCAGACGGGAGCTTCGTGTGGATAATCCGCAGAGGTCCGATATTTGTGTGGCTACGACGTGACGATCAGAGCCCCCCGATGGTGATCAGATTACGGTGATCGACTACCCGCAAAAGGTGATGTGTTCTAAACACAGCACTGTAAAATGTTTACTGATTCAAATTTGAATTTTAAATTTAAATGCATGCTGTTGTATCATATTTAGATCCTAGTGTAGGGTTAATTAGTATTAATTAATGAGATTAATTAATAATTTCACTGTAAAATAGTAATTTTGAAAAAAATTTAAAATTACCATTTTGCCCCTGCACGAAATTTTCACTTCACTCACTACATCCTAAGAGATCTCGTTGAGAAAATGATCTTGAACAGCAAGTTCGAGAGATAGAGCATCAGCTAGGAGAGGTCTAGAGTGGATGATAGAGGTAGGATGACAGCCTCAATTTCAACTCGTGTCCCTCCTTTTTCCGAAAGATATTGGAAGAATCGATTCTGATCCAGTTCAAAATACCTCAGGTGGAGCCATACAACGGCTCCTTGGATTCGCTTAATTACTTGGAGGCTACAAAGGCCTCACGATGCTTTAGGGGGCTTCGGATGCCCTCCCCTACCTTGGTTTCCCGACCATACTCAAGAAGTCGATGCAACTACGGTACTTTGGTCCCCAACTACTCGAGTCTATTTATGCATTTGAGCAACTTGGGAAGTAGTTCATCATGCGAGCACAACCGAAGAACTCCGACAACCTCTTCTCGATCCAACAAAAAGAGAGAGAGAGTCACCGTGTGACTATGTGGCACGTTTCAATATGGCACACTTGAAGTACACAATTTTGATGAGTCGATCGCCATATGGGCTTTTAAGCAAGGACTTTAGAATAAGCACCTTACTCTCCCTTGACAAAACTTTTTCCAAAGACTATACTAACCTTCTTGCCCAAGCTCGAAATATGTGCAAACAAAAGAGGCTCGAGCCGCACATCAGCAAGGATCCCCGCATAGTTTGGAATGAAGGCAACTCCTCCCGACCATCAAAGAATTCTAGGCCAAGGAGCCCGTCTCAGTGATTCAACAACTATACTTCCCTATCTACTCATCGAGCCTAGATCCTAATGAAAATAGAGGGCCAAGGATATCTACACTGACCTCTACCAATGAAGGCCTCACTGATAAGGAAGAGCAATAGGACGTACTGTTGGTTCCACTGCGATCATAGCCATGACATCGAGGATTATCTCTAACTGATGGATGATATCGAAGCCTTAATTCGGAGAGCTACCTTGATAAATATATCCAGGAGTAGGAGAATTAGGTGACTAAAGAGCCATCTTGGCACCAGCTTGATCAACAGAATAATGGTAACCAACCAACGACTAGCATTATAAGTATGATCTCAAGGTTCACCAGTGGCAGAGGGCAAAAAATTGAGTTGGAGATATGAAGAGATAGTACACCAAAGACATATTTTTTTTTTCAAGAATAATCTCTAAAGATTTCAAACTCCTCGAGATGATGCAGTTATCATATCAATGATGATAGCAAATTATAATGTAAAAAAAAATTTGATTAATAATAGAAGCTTGACTGGTATTTTATTTTATGATGCATTCTAAAGAATGAGATTATCCACTGACTAACTAAGGAAGGTGAACATATCCCTAATTGGATTTTCCAAAGACTCCATGATAGTCGAATGGGAGATCATCTTGCTAGTAACCGTTAGGAGAGAATATCCACAAGCAACCATTCAACTTGCATTTCTTATAGTTTTGATACCTCCGCCTATAATGTAATCCTAGTGTGACTTAGACTAAATATAGTGCGAGCAATCATCTCCACATACCATCTATTGGTGAGATTTTTGAGTCGAAACAGGGTCGGAGAAGTCCAAGGAGACCAAATGTTGGACTGACAATGCTTCTTGGCAACAATAAAGAGGAAGAAATCGATAGAGACTCTACCAATAGAAGGGCTAGACCATAGAGAAAAATCAAAAGAGATTCAAGATAAATCGATCGAGCGAGTAGTATCGATCCCATTCAGAGATGATCCAAGAAGGATAATTCAAATCGAGGCACAACTGATGCTCGATCTCTGAGATCAACTGATGGCCTTCTTACGAGCCAACAAGGACATCTTTGCCTGGTTGGTATCCAACTTGTCATTTATATCATCTAACATCATTGTCCATAGGTTGAATATTGACCTAGAGCACCTCTAGTTTGACAAAAGAAAAGGAGTTTTGCCTTGGAGCAATAGCACACGATTGAAGAGGAAGTGGACAAACACCTGACAGCGAGATTTATCTGAGAAGCCCACTATCTAGAGGGGCTTGCCAATGTCGTCATAGTCAAAAAGATCAATAACAAGTGGAGGATTTGTATTGACTACATCGATCTCAACAAGACATGCCCAAATGACAGCTTCTCATTGTCGAGGATTGATCAACTCATAGATATCACCTCAGATTATGAGTTGCTGAGCTTCATGGATACTTTCTCAAGATACAATCAAATCCGTATAGCAACTGAGGATGAGGAAAAAATTGCATTCACACCAATAAGAGTCTATATTGTTACAAAATGATTCTTTTTGGATTGAAAAATATACGAGCTATCTATCAATGCCTTGTCAATAGGTGTTCAAACATCATATCAGTCACAACATAGAGGTCTACATCGATGACATGCTAGTCAAGAGCATTGAAAAAAATTAGTATATAATCGACCTCGAAGAAGCGTTTGGTGAACTAAGATAGCACTAGATGAAGCTCAATCTCAAGAAGTATGCTTTTGGCGTGACCTCAAAAAAATTCCTAGGTTCATGGTGATACAGCACGGGATCGAAACAAATTCATAGAAGATCCAAACATTATTGGAGATGAAAATCTGAGTACCAAGAAGGATGTGCAATGCCTTACCAGTCAGGTAGTGGCTCTCGATCGATTTATCTCAAGGTCGGTCGAGAAGTATCTTCCATTTTTAAAATCTTGAGGCTAATGAAGAACTTTTACTGATTGGAGGAATGTCGAGCTGTATTTGAAGATCTCAAGAAGTACCTCAAAATACCTTCGCTGCTTTTCAAACCAACAATAAGTGAAAAATTATATATATTCTTGTCAGCCTCATATGTAGCAGTCAGTTCGGTCTTTGTCCAAGAAGATGCAAGAATTCAGGGGCTGAACTACTATACAAGCAAGATCTTGCGGATATGGAGACAAGATACTCAAGAGTTGAGAAGATGATATATGCACTTTAAAGAGTATATATCATCACTTTAAAGAGCAAGTACCTCGGAGAGATCTCCAGCAAATCATAAAGAATTAAAAAACAAGAATCACTCGAGTTAAGTTTGGGGTGATCTAGGTAGGAATAACCCTATAAAAGTGTAAAATATTACTAATAAAAAGATCAAGTGAAAGGCAGTGGCCGGCTTGGAGGGACTCCTCGTAGATGAGACTCATCCCTCCAGAGCACCAATTATCCAGTCTTCCCGATCAGGGACCTCTAATCAAAAAGAAGAAGGGATGGAATACCAAGTTCAGAACCTTCTTAGGTCAAACTCAGTGATGTTAGGCTCCTCGTTGCCCAGACCCTAGAAGATCTTCGAACCCCTACACGAGACTACCAGAGCCTTGCGGTTTTAAAGATTAATACCAAACAAGGAGTCAGACTTGGTAGTGGTCTGAGAATTACCCTCCGACCCAATCTAGGGAGGAGGTGGCTGAGGACCTTGGCTACCCCAACGACTTTCACCTTTGGCCTTGCTGCTGCTAGAGGCCATGAAAGAAGAGAAGAAAAAGAAGAATCTATGAACGGAACAAGAGGACTGAAACAAGAAAGCAAACAGAAAAAGCAATAGAAAATGAAGAAAACACAAAAAGGAAAAGAGGGAGGACCAATCAGAAAAGGATAGTTTTGAGGTAAAAAAAGATTGTCAGTGCCATAGAAGATGATAGTGCTAGTGGGTTTTCCTTCGGTAGTCATAGCAGTGAAATAGGGCAGCAAAACTCAGTCGAGAAAATAGAAAGAAGAAGATGTGAGAGGATCTATTTATACTACCCACCAATGGCACATATCAAAGTCCTATGCCACCAGATTTTGCCACATGGCATGTATCAAAGATGTCGAATCGTGTGGCTCTTCGCTGCACCTACCCTTGATCGTGCCACATAGACCAATTCGTGAACGATAATTGGGGGCCTATCGATGATCGATATGTGGCAAGCCATGACAGGTGCAACAACAACCACCAAATACTTTTTCAAATCATTATGACCTAGTACTTTGAGCCACCTACACCTCATTATTATGGCAGGATTTGTGAAGCAATGCATTAATAAAGCTCTGAAATTCTCTCTATTGAATAATGCGGATTAAATATTCTGATCTAAAGATCGAACCGGTAGCCGATTCAAGTCTTGAAGTCAGTTACTTCCTTTGCTGGAAGTGGTGAAGTCACTTTGGGCCTAGAAGTGGGAGGCAAGTGTTATGGGAGAGAATCCATCGTCCAACCTTAACCTCCCCTCTCTTGGGTTGTGACTGAACACTCACCTCAAGTTATTGATGACTCATAGAAAAACTACATCAACATCAGAGGACCTCTTCAGATGTTGGGAAGGGAAGACCATGCAACCAAATTGTCCCATCAAAATGATTCCTTGATGTCGGCAACAATCCGACTCCAAATTTAGATGCATACCAATCTCAAGGTTAGGATCATGCCAATGACACAAGACGAACTCTGAGCCATCAGTCTGTTAAAGAAGAAAATATTAATCTGATGGAATCCTTAGAATCTTGGGCATATGATCTAAAACCATGTGTTTAATGCCTGTAACCAATAACCCATGACCTCTATGATCATAGGCATTGGTTCTCCACTTCTGCTATCAAATTTAGAGGTAACATGCAACTAATTTCCTCTATATAAAGGGGGGTAAAGGAGGCTTTTAGATAAGTTCTTCTGAAAGAGAACAAGCACCCACTCTCTCTCTCTCTCTATCTTTTCTTTATTGTTCTCAAATTTCGGCCAACTTAAGTATCGGATAGTCTCCTACCAGAGAATCTCCATTAAGTGTAGACTTCCTCTTTAGGTTTCTTAAGGAGAACATATTCTCGGATCATCACCGAACTTTAGATCCGTAAGAGATTGACTCATCCACCTCAGACTTTTCTGGATCTTGCTTTAGACCTATATCCAATCCGGTCTGACCAAGCCGTTAGCAACCCAAAAGAAAACTAACTTCTTATTTTTTTAACTTTCTAATATCAATATGAGATCCATGAACCAATTTTTATCTTGATACCTAGACTATACAAAGATTTTACAAAACTTGTATGAAAGATAGTATTGTGAATAATTCTAATGGCACCAAGCATCTAAAGAAACAAAGAATGAAGTTAGTATGTCTTTTTTTTTTTTTTCCACCCCTTCGAAAACACATTTCTTTACCATTGCAATAATTGAACTCTAATTTCTAAGGAAACTCTATTTAACATAATAAAAAAATCTACCACAATAAAATATAAAATGATAAGAAAAGGATAAGTATTTTTCTATAAAAAAAAAAGCATATGTTTGATTGCACAATGTGCAATCTCTCAATTAAAATTCCATGCTATCAATTGCTGGCTAGTTATGCATAGGCATATGCACGTTCACTAATAATATTAAATATGTAGATATTGCATTTCCATATTATTATGGTAAATATCATTTATTTATTAAATTATATCAAGAGTTTTGCTTCGTATACTGTATCGTAATAATAAAACAATAATAGCAATTGTTATATATAAAAATATATATATGTATTATAGTATTACCGTAATATTTCTTTGACCAGGGGTGAAGTCTAATAGTGGATTGACATGGCACATCGAGTGATTGGAGGAATGCGAGAAACTTTCTCCAAGATTTCTCCCTCCACGGATGACTGAGTGCCCGGAGGGAGAGAAGACGTTTTCTCCGTTTTTCTCTTCCCTAAGGACTAGGAGAGAAGCCCACGTTTGCACTCCTCTGTGCTTAGGGAGGTACAGATACAAATCATTTCTAACATTATTTTTTATTCCACATTTGTGTGGCTAATATATTTTCTCTTCATTTTTTTAAAATAGTTTATATGTCACCACCATCCTCGCTGTTCACAGGATGGTGAGCAGAACTTGAAACCATCGTCAGTTGAAGCTATTGGAAATGCCCAAGTAGCTTCCGTTTGTTTTCTTTCTTAGATGGAGGAAATGGACCAAGTTTCGGTGCAACACGACGTTGCCGGCCGGTCATGGCTGAAGAAGGCTACGCTCGGAGATGGCGAGGCCGAGCCCCCGGCATGCCCGAAGCCTCTCAGGCCTGCAGGTCCGGCTTTGCAGCACTTCCTGTATCCCCTCAACTGCAAGCACAGGTCTCTCTCTCTCTCTCTCTCTCTCTCTCTCTCTCTCTCTATATATATATATATATATATATATATATATTATATATTTTTTTTTTTTATTTTTTTTTTTTTTTTTTTTTTTTTTTATATATATATATATATATATATATATATATATGTATATATGTATATATATGTATATATATATGTATATATGTATATATGCATATGTCTTGGTGTATACATACTCTGGGACATGTATACACACCTGCATGTAAATACCAGCATCTTACAAACATCTACAAATGTATTTAGGTTCGTCTTTATAAATGGAGAATGGCATGAGTGATGCATTTAATAGGATTGGAGAGTCAGCATAAACATGGAGCTTTATGATGAATGAGCTTTGGAGTTTGGCTTATATAATGTAATACATATACGTAAACACATATTTACATATGCTTGTCAGGATGGGTTTATAATGGTCATCTTTTGACATATGCAACTTAATTTGTTTTTCTGTTATTTCCTTCATGCAGCCATTCCAGCCATGGAAGGAGCAGTGATATTCTGGCAATGATATCAAGCAAGGTTAGAACTTGAACCCTGATTTTCCTTGACAAAATGGCCATTAAAGGTTGGTTTTGGTCTTTCCATTGCTTTGGGGACTTTACAAAGTGATAGGTAACCTTAGCATGCTGTATTTTGTTATAACATTCTTTGGTCAAAGTTCACAATACAAAACATCTTACATCAAAAACAATCATGTTGTACATGATGTTAGAAATCCTGAGCAAACACTGCAAAAAATGTCAATCTAAGTCCATGAGGACTTGGTGGAGCCTCCGCCAATTTCATGAGTAGATAAAGGAATGTTGCAAGTTGTAACAAAATAATGTCAATGGTGAAAGGGAATGATTCCTTATCAAAATTATGCTAAAATATGATTCTTAATTCAGTTCAACCATCTCTGTTTCCTGGTGTAAATGAATCTGTGAATCATTTACAGGAAACCATATACCTCAAGACATGTAATGATAATTCTAGACAGTTCCTGCGCATGCCTGTCTGAAGCCTGAAAGAAATATGATAAAAAGCTGACTGGCATCGAATTGGCAGTCTTATCTCTTAAAATTGAAGCCAAGATTAACAAAGAAAAATCAATATTTGGGCATGGCAGAATAAATTTCAGATTACATCTTCTATTAACTGAAAGGCCAGCAGTTCTGCTCATTTAAGTATCGAAATTGTTATCACTTGGAGTAATAAATCAAACTTAGATGGCATAATTAAGGTAGAATTATGCTATGGAGCCTAAAGCGCGGTACAATGAATCTGCCACCATGAAATTGATGGTAAAGCATACGTTTTAAAGCATAGGTTTTCACTGAAATACATGACTAAAGGAGGAAGTATGATGTGATTTGCTGCAGAATGATGCAGGAAAAGAATCTATCAGCACAGGATGCCCACCTTCATGTTATTGTGGATCTCCTCCAAGCAGATCAGATAACCCATTGGTACATGATGTTCAATTTGTCCATCAGGCGGAGATTCTTTCACCACACCCACAGGCCAAGTTGTTCGACAGGCTTGCTACTTAAGCTGGTTTTCAACTGGAGCTACTGTTATAAGACTGACAACTTGATACCATGGCAGACAAAATTGGAGCCCTCAAAGAGATCAGCCAATGAGTCTTTGAAGTTTGAATGATCATTAAAAAAAGAAAAAGAAACCTTAAATCTAGAGATGTAATAACGGTTAACCTGACAAATATTTTTTACCCTCTTTAAACCTTTGTGGGGACCAGTTTTGGAGAAAGAGCTCTGTATATATGCGGCAATGGCAATAATATTTGTTGTACACTATGTGTGTATGTGTTCAAATGCATGTCAAACAGACTAGAGAATTATGATGATGTTCAAATGAGATCATGCAAATTACTCTGAAATGATGTGTCTCTACTTAACTGATGGCCATTGATATGAAAAATCAACTAGTATTTTCCATTAGCTGATTTGAATATGCTCAGAACTTCATTACAGATACAATGCAATTATTAGATTGTTTAACTTCTTTCTTTGTGACCTTAGGTTGATGCCATTTTTATACTTTTTCCTGCTAAGAGAATCATACTCTGAACTGAGGATAAAACCTTGCTAAGAAATCTTAGCAAGCTGAATGATGCGTAAAAACAATATCAGAGCCAAGTGACAATTGTCCACTATGCAATTACTTTCAAAGCTTACTGCATCTGATCACTGACTTCTGTCTGACCAGCGATCCATCCTATAATCTGCTGGGAATTAATAAATTTTATCAATATCACTCATAAACATAGTTTACTGCTTCGTGTTGGCAATTAGAAGCCTAATTACTGCAACAACCCTTGTATACATAGTCAGTCATTTTGATCCCCACTTACTAGGTGGCTATTCCTCTTGGAAGATGTTCTTCCCTTTCTGTACCTTGTAAAATTATATTTTTCTTTCAGCTAACTTGCTAACTTCAGTATAAATATCGGAGATTGAGTTGTTCTCCAACTTCTGCCTATTTGTATGAGATATATCTAAATTTCTTAATTTGACAAGAAACAAAAGCCCTCTCTGGCTCCTTCCATGCTTATGCACTGCTCCTCTCCCAACACCCTCCCACCCCAACACCACACACACATCATATTGTGGTCTGTTCTGCTCAAGACTAGAAGATCACTACATGTATGAAGCAATATTATTGAATTATCTTTTGCTTTTTTTTTTTTGTAGAAATATCTTGTGCTTTTCTTACCTGGGTTCTTTGACACTGTTACTGCTTCCATTGTTTCTCAAATGTCTATTGTGTAACAGCATTTACACTTAGATGTTGTTGTTGTTGTTGTGCCCAAATGCTTCCTCCCTATCAAAATTCACATCAAGAACTGAAAGTCACAGCTATCATCTTCTTTATCAAATGTGGTCTACTTATCTGCTTTAAAGCTACTTTCTCCTGTCTTGTGGTTCCATAATTTATCAATGATGAGATTTGACATGGCAACAACCCCTTATAATTACATCGAGACAAATGGTATACTCTCTTGGCATACATAATGTAGCGTAAAAGCGATCATGATGAGATGGCTTAAGTTGGAAATTCTGACAACCAAAGAGCAGAAGTAATGGCATCTCCACATGCAAACTTGGCAAATTATTCTTGCCCAAGATGATAGTGCTCACATACTCATCCTGCTTCTCTTCTTATCATGGAATGGGTAAACAGATATTAGGCATTTCATAGTGATAGGTTTTTATTATACTTTTAGTTTGGATTGCTTGACAAAATATCTATAAGCAATGCTCATCAAGCATAGGAACAATCATTCTAAATTACTGATCACCATATACTTTTCGTTGATCAAGAACTAGGCCAGAATATATTTATATGATTGCAAAACAGTATATGCTTTAATATGGTGTATTCCATTCATATGATCTATAATGGAACGTGCAACACATAATACATACATTTATCTTCATACTTAATATGAATTTGTGTAATCAACTGTGTTCGGATTGCTTTATCAAGCAATCGATATGTCATGATTTTGATGTCCTAACGACTCAATACTTTTCTCTTTCTTATTTTTCCTTTAAAAAGAAATCTTTTTTTTTTTTTTTGGCAAGCAAAAGATGATCTTCCAATATTTGTAAGATTTTGCAGAAGGAAAAATTTTTAACTCGAGAACTTTGAGCTAGCTTATTCTTTGTATGTTGAAAGTGTTCTCAAAGTCGTCGTGATTACAATGTTAGTGTCACTAACTACATGGGTCGGACTACATACTAAACACTAAATTTTTTGTAACAGATTGAACAATTCAAAGTCAAGCACATTAACTTGTTATTATGATATGTTTATTTTAATGAACATTTTTCTTTGGTGGGATTTATTGATGTTTCAAATTTTCTTCTGATAATTTCCTGAATAAAATCCACGTAGTTTGATGCTTGTATTATTTCCTAAAGATTCTCTTTACCTTGAAAAACCCAATCTAAATCACAGTATTTCGACTGTAGTAATGGTAACTGCCATTAATCAAGGTTTAATCAAGGATACACAAGCTAACTGGCTGTTGATCTATTTCTGTTCATCTGCATTTTAAATATATGTGATAGCCTAGGTGATTCCACCAGTGGTCTGGTAAATTTATCTTCTGATGGACACATATCTATAATGATCCTAAAAATTTTCTTCCCTTTCAATATTTCCCCATACATGCAACCATAAATTCTTTGCAGTCTTAGGAAAGAATTTGAGCTTCATAGATTTCATGGCATCAGTACTTTTCAGTCATGAAATATGGAACGACTACAAATGAAGACAGCCTATTTATAATCATGTACATTTTAGAAACTCTTACTGCCCCTAATCAAGGTTTAAGTAAGCATACACGACTGATTAGCCCTTGATCCATTTCTATTTAACTGCATTTAAAAGATTGTGGGGTAGCCTAGGTGATTCCATCAGACAATGATAAATTTATCTTCTGTTTGACATGTTGCTTCAATGATCAGAAATTTTCTTCCTTTTCAAAATTCCCCAGACATGCAATCACAATATTTTTACAGGTCCATTGAAATAATGGACTTGTGGACTTTATGAAATAAGTAATTTTCATATAGATTTCATAGACATGCATCCAAAATATCATGGGATAGCCTCCATATATCATGAAAATTTTCATTTCCAGACAGAAGAATTTGTACCTATTTCTATAGATTTTTGCAGTTTTCATCAGTAGAAGAGGATTATCCCAGTTTATCAGTTGGAGTACAAGGAGCTTCATTGCCACCATAACCATTCTCATCGCCTAACTCACTCTGTGTCTTTCTAAATGGAGATGAAAAGTCCAAGCACATTCCATGTATGACTTGCTCGTAGGATGCTGATAGGACTTGAGATGTCAGTTGGTGATACTCAACAAGCTGATGAAGGCACTGCTTCTCTCTCATTAGGTTAGCATTCTCATTTGCCAATCTGGACTTCTCAGCCAACAGGGCCTCCAATTGAAGTCTCACCTATATGATGAAGGAGATGAGTCAGATAGTCCAATTAATATGACTTCATGCTTATTTATTGTATCATAAGCAATTAAAGTCCAAGCTATGTGCTTAACATAGATGCAAGAGTACTTCCAAAATAAGACCTGACAAGTAAATTAACTCCCCCAAATTTGGTACCAGCCAGATTAACACTCATCATGGATTGATTATGCCCAAAGATTTCTTTCGAGTACTACAAGGAAGAAATACTGGATAGTATGGTAACATACTTTTCCTCTCTCTCTCTCTCTCTTGTTTGTTGGTAAACTAAAGCATCAGGAAATTAAAGTTGAGTGATCTTCCATGAAGGTTCAAATGAATCTCAATATATTAGAGAAGGTGTAGGAGTCACATTTACTAAGCACATGGTGATCAATAAAATGTCATAGGCACAAGGAAGGAAGATTCGAGGAGCTGAGTACTGAAAAGCTTTCATGTCTTAAGTATTTTGAAAACCTTGTAGTAACACCAAGATGTACTTTTGTTGCCCACATTAATTCCATCTTTTATTTATCAAATAGATAAAGCTGTCAATCCCTAGATAAACTATTTCTGCTCATTAATTTCATCCTTGATATAGCAAAGAAATCTATAACTTGGTGATTGAACCCCTTAATAACTAGTAAATTATGATTTTTGAAAGAATAAAGATAGACAAGGTATCATTTGGCATCACTTTAATTTTTCTTTTCATTTTCAAAACTAAAAAAATAGAAATTCTACTTTAATTTTTAAAATTTTTCAAAATATAGATATATTTGGTATAGTTACTTTTTTTAAAAAATATAAATATGTTGAGGATTGTGGAGGTGATGGTAGTAGGATGGAAACAATAAAGATACCAGTGGTGTTGGTGGCAGGGGCAATGGTGGTATGAAAGAGATGAAAATGATGATGGGTGGCATGATAGAAACAGTTGCGGTGATGGTAGTGGCACTGGCGCTAGCTATATGGAAGATAGCAATGATGGTAGTAGTGGTGTGATAGCAGCAATAATAGTGGTGATAGAGTGCTAGCGATATGGTGGAGACGATGATAGTAAAGTAGTGTTTTGTAAGGATCATTTTTTGGTAGGGATGGTAGTGATGGTGGAGGTGACGACTGTGTTGATAGTAGAAATAATGACAATGATGCTAGAGGTGGTGGTAAAAAATATTATTTTTTTTATTTTTAAAATATTAAAAATAAGAATTTCTTACTTTCATTTTTTTTTTGAAATAATGAAGGTCACTTTGAAAAAAATAGCAAATAAAAATAATAGCACCATTCATATTTTCTACTGCAGTTTTTGCAAGAATATAAAATAAGAAATAAAAACATGCCAAATAGGCCATAAGTCTTAATCTCATGGTCTGCCGTACCACCCCTTACCATATGGTATGGGACATGCTGTACCATACCAGTCATGTACCATACCAGTCTTGTACTAGTACACTATCTCATATTATACCGGCACTCGGGATTCTATCTTGTATTGTATCAAATCACATAATGATACTATAATAGAATGGTATCAATATAGACTATGGTACTGAGATGGCGAATTTTGCTTAGTCCCAAACTTGTTGGGGTTAGCTATAAAAACCATTTTCCTCTATTCTGCTCGATTTAGGGCCATACATTTTGAAAGATAGTCCTTCCTTAGTTTTTCATCTTATGTAATGTTTGGTCCACCTATGTCCCTCTTTCTTTCTATATGTATCACTCATTTCTTTGTATTGGTGCATCTCTGTGTTGTATATGTCCAAACCATCCAAGTCATCCTTCTCTTATAATTTATCATCAATTAGTGTTACCACTACCTTTATACAAATAGCTTCCAATTTTTATTGTATTTTTTCTTGTATAATCACATATTCATCTCAACATTCTTAACTCTGCCTATGATTTGTACATAGGCGGTCCCTAGAATGGATAAAGGAGGAGTATAAAACTATAGTCACATCCTATATACATGAATCCCATGAATAATCATTTTTGAATCCAACAAAAAAGACTATGTCAAAGCTTATTAGTTATAATTGCCATTACATTTAATTTTCAAATGAATCTTCCCCCATCCTTAATTCCATCCTTTATATAGCAAACAAGTCGTTACAATTTATGATAAGTTAGTTTCCAGATAAACTTTTGCCCTCATTAATTTCATCCTTGATATAGCAAGCAAATTTATGGCCTACTTGCTGCACCACACTTCCATTTGGAAGAACTATTTTCAAATGTTAGGAGGTGTTTACCCAAGCATTTAACATGGGTAGTTATTCTATTATTTTATGAAATGTCTGATGTGTTCTCATCATTGCTCTCAACGAGTTTAGAACAATCTAACAATTTATATTCAAATTCTAATTGAAATGAATAGTTAAATACATATATAAATTAAAGAAAGCATTCTAGAAGCATAATTAATCCTAGTGTATTTGACATTTTTAATTCTTCAATGTATATGTGGATAACAATTTACGATAAAGTAACAAGTACTTCAAAAAGTACAATTGCTTGGTCTAGTTGTAAAGCTAGAGCTGATAAGGTAGCTAAGAAAATATTTCATTACCTTCCTAGATAGCATATCATTTCAATCCAATCTCTAAGATCTCCTTGTTAAAGCTATAAACATCAATATTTACTAACTTACTAGCAATGCTAAGATTGCTTTTAGTTTCTAAGATACATAGCTTCTAAATATCAAATCTTTTTTCTTAGAGCAATATGGTTGTATGACTCACACTAGGGTTTGAACCCTAGACCTCACCCAAGGGCAAGTCTTTCAGAGAAGGGTACCAACCATTGGACAAAGTCTTATTAGTTCCTTCCTGATGTGGTATGGTAACAATTTGGCACATAGCGAAAGGATTCAAATCAATTCAAATTATGAATGGTTACAAGGAATTCAGCAAATTCGAAAGTCTTCCCTAGCAAAATGGGAATAAAATTAAAAATGAATCTTGATACATTAAATGGAGAGAGGCGTAACATATTCTCTCACATCCTCTCCATTTTATAAGGAAAACATAAACCTCCACATTTGGAAAAAGAGGCATGCTCTAGGAAAGAAGTGCACACAGACCTCACTAGATCTCTCCCTCTCTCCCAACTAATGTCCTCTTTCTCTAGTATTACCCATTCTAATTTCTCTATGAAAAGTCTACAAACCCATTTAAAAGAGGAAGAAAAAAAGAGAAAAAGACAAAACATAGAAGAAAGAGAGACAGGGCAAGTGCTTGCAGGCATCTTCGGAAAGCGACTTAGGAACTAGATCTATATGGCTGGCTCTCAAGATCCACCTCTCTTCCCCTACTCCACTACCTTGGCTTCTTGGCTTCTTGGCTTCATCGTCTCCTCCCACCTCCATGGTTGACAAGGCGAAATCATGAAAAATGCAGAGATCTAGTGATCCTCACCGGTTGATTAGATTGAACCAGACTGATCCTCTCTAGATCGACCACATATAGGCTAGATATAAACCAAGTTGACTATCTCCAGATCGGCCAAGCACCAACCAGATAGGATAATATGGCTCTAATCATCTATTATTATTTTATTATTATTTTCAAAGTCTGACCTAACTTAAGTATCAGACGGTCCGATCGGAGCCAATTCAATGACCGTTTTTGTTCTTTTTATGTACAGATCTGCAACTCCAAGGCAGATTATCTTCCATCATTGTAGATCGCATAATACCTTTACGTTTTCAGATACTCGATAAGATCCATAAGTTGCACCAGATTTTGGTAGCAATACTCTTAATGGTTACAAATAAAAAATCAATTGAGAAACAATCTATTCCTACTCTAATGTCGCACATGGTCAATGCCCAACACCCACATGATACCCACCTACCTTCATCAACTTCTCAAATCTCTAATTGCCACATAGGATAGGAAATAGTGCAGGTATGGAGCATTGATAGGTAGCATGATGTTGTACTATTTTCTTCGCTATTTATACATTAGAGAACAAAAAAGTACATTAAAGAGGCTAAAAGCCACTAAATGGAGTCAGAGCATCAAATATCACTATCTAGGATAGGCACTAGATGAAGTTATTGACCTATGGATCAAATAGTTTAACAAACTGTAACATATAATCATGATGTCTTAAAAGAAATGGCTTCATGATCTTTAACAATGTGATGGATTTACCCATGGAAGGTGAACAATCGGTAGTTAACATACTACTTTCATCTTTCAGCAATTTAAGTGGAAAGCGTATGATTATAATGTTATACAATAGAAAGGGTTAAAGCACATATATTATAGTGATGATAATTGTGAGATGTAAAGGATATATAATGCATCAAATGAAGGTTATGTAGCAAACTAGCTAAGATATAAGTAGCATATGCAAAAATATTTGAGGATGAACAGGTGAAATAGTGATTCTTATTTGCATTACAAGGTTAAGAAATAGCTAAAAAATTGACTTAGCTAGGAATTGTAGAAAAACTTTTGGAAAAGCTAGCCCCACTAAAGGATGTGGCCCTTGATGAATGAGATAGTGGCAATGATGCAAAGATATGTTTCAAAGAACATTTAATTATAAATCTTGGACAAGCCTAGATATTCTTTCCTATAGGATTTTATAAGACCAAGTGCTATAACAAGAACAAGATTTTACCAATGATAGATGTGCTCATACATACCGTACCTTGTAACAATTTTGTGATAGATTTGTGATGGATTTTTCGTATCGGATATATTCATTACCAATTTATCATTGAAACAAATCAAAAATCTAAATCTTTTTCCATCATAAATTTGTAATGGATTTGTGATGGATTTTTTATGTTGGATATATCCATCACTGAAAGTCATAAAAAATCTATATTTTTTTTCATTGTAAATCCATCATAAATTTATGATAGATTTGTGATGGATTTTTTATGTCAGATGACTAAAGTAATCAAACACCTATATCTTTTTCCATCACAAATCCATCATAAATTTATGATGGATATTTTTTGTCAGATATATCCATTACAAATCTATCACTGAAAGTAATCAAAAATTTATATCATTTTTCCATCACAAATTTATGATGGATCTTTTTGTGATGGATACTCCATCATAAATCCATCATCGAAGGTCCAAAAAAAATATTTTGCTTTGCCCTCATAAATCTGATGCAAATCCATCATAATTTGTGATAGAAATTTTCTGTCGCATATATATTTTCCATCACTAATGCCCTATTTTTTGTAGTGATACAAGCATATAATGGTGCATATCTCTATCATATGTGGTAGCCCACAATCATGCTTATTGATGATACATATTAATTGAGGCCAGCATGTAGAGTATGGGCTCTTACCCTACTTTTTCATTTTAAGCTATACAGTAATAACTTGAACTTTTCCCATTCTAAATGATTCAAAATGTCTCTGCTGGATGAACTTAATGTTTCCATTGTTAAAAGGTTTTAAAGTTCTAATTTATTTATTGAACAAGATAATGATAAAAAATCAACATGTTATGTTGACAAAGGATTTAAATAAATCATGGTACCCTATGGTATATAACAACACACCAATATATGAGCTACATATAATATAATAGCATCTCCACAACACTAAAACATGTTACATATGTATGTAGCTGAGGTAGTTTTTTCATTACAAATATGAATTCTATTATCTTGTTAATGTCTATGCTGTATTTGTTTCCGCAATCAGTAAAGATGCATTTTTATGATCCTAGATTTTTATAGATTAGTAGCAACTTTTTATTTTCTTAAAAAATAAGAATAAGATATGGTATCTTATAGTGCAAGTGCATTCTAAGTGTGCACTTGATATAGCATGATAGGCATTCCATGCTATCTTGACTATTATAGGCATGATTGTGATACTTCTTAATCTAAATGAGGCAATTAAGAAATAATCAATCTAATTCAAGATATTAAGGATACACATTGGGGAAGTTTATTTTTTCTTCTCATGACCAAAAATTGGTCTCCTGCTTAAAGATAATTTGCAGCATTACACTTCTCCAAGGTTTACAATGCTATAGTCAATTACTTGTTATATTAAAGGTCATGATGAGCCCATGGAAAGTTTTCTCCATATGAAGATGACCAGCACTCTTATTTTGCATATACCATTCATTCCATTCTTTGATAAAATAAAACAAAGCCTTAGTTTTACAAGACAAAAAGAAAAAATTCTTCACCCGTGGGAGAAAGTGAATAACCTTGATCATTGTATTAATACAAAACTTCAAAATTGTTTGGCAAATTAATGCAATCCTTTAAAGTTTATGAGAACTATTATGGGTGGAAAGTCTTTGGCGTCTGAACCAAAGATACTGGCAAACCCTAGTCCCATCTGACCCAAGGTCATCCGCTGACCTCTATATTAGTTGCTGAACCACACATCGGCCATTGACTCTCATCATCAAATAGCCTCCAAGCATCAGATATCGATCTAGGCTTTGGATGTTGATCTCCACGTTGGTTCTAGACCCACACTCCCTCTGACTCCTGCTTTGGCCATCATATTAAAAAAGGTTGATGGAAGACTCCCACACACTCCCTTCAAATTATGCAACTGCTAGCAGCTGGCCAAGGGATGGATATGGCAACTACAAGTGCCAAATCCTAGGAAATAAGACTTGAAATCTTGGAAAGATGCATCCGAAGGAGCAGAGATGGCCTCCAACTCTTTCTTTGTATAGCTCCCACCTCGACTTATAAATAGTGGTAATAAAGAGACCTTTAAGGTATGCAATTCTCTCTTCTTATGTGCTCTTTCCTATTTGTTCTGCCGATTCCTGACTTGAGTATTGAAGGATCTCTGTTGGAGCCAACCCCGGTCAGAGACTTGTATTGTAGGATCGGCAATTATCTTCTACTAATCATTGCCTCACTCTAGGCAATCCAATCCAAGCCAAAAATCTGCAGCAACAAGAACAATTTAGTGTTACTAAATCATTTATACCAAATTGTTGATATAAATCCTCAATGTTGTAAGGCCTCCATGCATAAAATTTAGTTTTGTTCCCCATCATGTATTGAAGCTATAAGCCCTTCAGATTCCTATCTATATAATGATGTGTTATCTATGCATTCCTAAACATTGATAGTTTGATTCCTAATATTTTTTGGCCTATATAAAAGTCTCATAAAAGATCTTTTCACATTAAGAATAGAAGTCAGGTGCATCTCTTTTTGCAAGGCATCTTAATATTCCTTCTTCTTAGACAAAAAATGTAACAAATAACAAATATCTTTTAAAATAAATATGGAAGCACTATCAATTAAAATTAGATTAGCCAAACTCTTGGGTGAAACTTTGCAGTGTTTGAACCCAAACCTTCTCCTAGGTGGAGAAAGAATGGCAACACCTAGGAAAAAAGTCTAGTTCCAATCAAGAGAAAAGAAATCTTGCATATGTTATAAGTAAGGTTATGGGTACCCTTCAAAAATAAACTAAATAAAAAAACAAAATGTAAATGGAAGAAGGAAAGTGAAATAAAAAATAAAATAAGAAAAAAACTAGGCATCTAGTCGTTTATGAATATAAATGTTAAGGGTTTGATCATAATATGCTTTTTCGAGAGCTATAATGAGATTCATATAAAGTTGTTGATATGAAACATATGGGTTGTGTGGCCCACCAAAAACTCTTTTCCCTCTAATAAAGATTGAAGCTAGTCCACACTCTTTTAGAAGATGTTTTTGGGTTCTCTCCGGTCTTCATTGTTTGACGAAGCCTAACATATTTCACAAAAAGGAAAATTAAACATTCTCCACTAATCACTTGAAAATGAAGCTAAATAGATTTTTCATTAATATTTTGAGAAAAAATCACTTAACAAAAAGTTTATTTTTAATAATGAAAAAACAATGGGAAAATTGTCTCATACTACTTTAGAAATGCGTCAAGCTTTTAAAAGTTCAAAATCTGGTTTACTTTTAAAACATAAAAAATCATGATTACTTTGAAATTCATCATAACTTTGTTCAGAAAGAATCATTTCCAACTAAATCCAAACCTACAACACAAAGCTAAGCATGTTGATTTGCTTGATACTTATGAAGGAGATCATGGACTTTAATGGTCATGACTCATGGGGCATTATATCGAGAAGAGCATAAAAAGCTATTTATCAAAATTTTCATGCTTTATGCCAATAATTAATATGTGACATCAAGTAGATTTTTTCTGATAAGGAAATTTTTTGAAACAGAAGGTAAGCTCCTTCATCACTTTATTTAACAGAAGTGCATCTTGAACTCTCTTTATCTAACCAATATAGTATTTTGCAAGGAGTAATGTTAGTTTATAGTTAGTTTCACTCAAGGTTAGCCAAACCAGTACTAGGACCTATACTGGTCAGCCATGGATATGGAACAATGCTAAACCAACATACAGTAGAACAAGGCATGCCAATTTCAAACTGATGCACTAATTTTTTTTTTGGGGTTTTCATTTTTTTAGGCTCTTATAAAGTCTAATAATTTTTTTTAATTTTTTGAATAATTTTAAGCCTAAAGTGATATTTGTTGATCTTTTTTTTTTTTAATTTTTATGTCACTTTGATATATCCTAAATGATGCTTCTTGACATTTTTGAGCAATCTTTCTACATCAACATTGCATTACTTGAAATAAATCTGTAGAGATGCCCTACATGTATTCTAAGTCTTAGAAGGTGGAAGCCAATAGTGGTAGTGGTAGGGTTGCAAAAGGTGTTGCAACTATAAGGATGATTTAATAGTAACACATTAAATGATGCTTCTTAACATATCTGAGTGATCTTTCTGCATTGACATGGCATTAGCTGAAATAAATCAAAAGAGATGCCCTACTTGGATCCCAATCTTGGAAGGTAGAAGCCAATGATCACAGTGGTGGATTTGTGAAAGGTGTCTTGTTCTATAAGGAGTCTCGGCAGCTATCGCAAGCAAAAAAAGGTTGAATCTAGGTAGATTAGATATCAATGACAATAACTATTGCTTGATTTACATAGCTACTAATATGATATAGTCTTATGTATAATTTTGCTTAATTTTTTTGTAGCCAAATGATGAATTCATTTTGGTTTATCAATAAAGAATCTAAAGCGGCTTGCCATCTGGATCCTCTCTCAGATGGGCTCCTTAAGTGGTTATGAGTATAGTTGGTCCTTTTGCCCTCATCCACAACACGTGAAGAAACTGTCTGACATAGAAATTTCTCAACGATCTCATATATATTTACTATAATCTAAGGTTGAAGCTAAAATACATTCGAAGAAAAGTTGAGCTAGTATGCGAATTGGATGTCAGATGCTTTTATTCTGGATGATAGATCCGATGATCAAATGGCTTGTGGGCCAAAAGCAGGAGCTAAAGCTTAATGAGCCAAGATCTACTCTACGACCAGCCAATTTTGTAGCCAATGAGGCTAGGGTGGATGCAAAGTGATGGACAGATCACAACATTCCACGTAGGCTTCTAACTAATCGATCATAGCAAAAGGGGTCATTAAGGAGTCATTCATTAATTGTTTCTATGCTGAGACATCCTCCAAGAGATATGACTATGAGATGCTTAGATGAGACCAGCATGCTACCTAGTCATCTCAGACAATAGGACGACATCCATTCTCCCAGCATAGCCAGTCAGAGAGGGGCATAAGGGAAGGTAGGCAGCTACTCAGCACAGCCTCAAAGAAAAGAAAAGGTAGCTACAGCCTTGATGGAGAAAGTGAAAAAGTTAATTCGATCATATTTAGAGATGATAGTTCTATTAGTCATGGATTTGGTGGCTATGGAGGCATTGGAGGATATGAGACCATTGTTTATGAAACACACCACAAGATGATCTTCATCAAGGATGTGTCCTAGTTTACGCATGCTACATAGCATAGGGACCATGATGCATAAGCTAGTTGAACCTGCGAGAAAATGATTGCATATAAAAGATGGATTCCTTAAGGTTGTTCAGGATATAATATAGCTATAGCATATGGAGTAGGATGCAGGATGTATCAGATTCATCCTCATATACTGAATCCTATTATCCATAGCTATAGGTAGCTTTTAATCCATACAGATAGAGATATAGTGTGTCCAAGGCATCATCTTCTAATGGCTACTATCTATGCAGCTTGAAGTATCTTACAAATTGAATTTTATTACTGGCATATTCGGATAGCCCCTCCATAGTCGTATTATCCATTGGAGGACACCTCTCAAAGCTAGAGATTTAATGAGAGGTTTGAGATCAATTATAATCTAGCGCATGTACTTATGGGATGAGCACATAGGACTACAATGTCGCTTGGTTAGAGAGAGGGATTGATATACCTCTTGATTATGCAAAGGATCCGAAAATCTATGAGCAACATCAACACTTTATAGATTCTAGATCTCGGTATGTATGTGATTCTTTAAATACATGCAATTGATTGTATCAATTTATATTTTGTATCTTATTAATTAATTTGATGATATTAGGGTTCAACAAATTGTTGAAATTGATGTTACCATTAAATTTCCTTATAGATCTTGACATCTTGCACAAACCCACCACCATCACCATTGGCTTCCATTTCCAAGTCTAGGGATCCACATAGGGCATCTTTTTTGATTTATTTTAGGCAATGCCATATTGACACAAAAAGATCCCTTAAAAATTTTAAAAAGCATTTAGTGTGTCACAGTTAAATCATCCTTATAGATGAGATACCTTCCATAAACCCCCAACCACCACTGATGGCATCCACTTCCAAAGACTTGGAACCCATGTAGGTATCTCTTTTGATTTATTTAGGTGTACAAGGATAGAAAAAAAAATAACAAAATTTAGGCTAAAATTATTCAAAAAAAAAAAAAATGATTGGGCTTCATGAGAACCTAAAAAAATTAAAAAAAAACCCAAAAAAAAATTGACATACCAATTCAGAACTGACGTCCCTTACTGACTATATTCGATACTGTATTATGCTAATGGCTGACCAATAAGGTCCCAATACAGTTTAGCCAACCTTGCTTTAAAGCTTATACTGCACATGAGGAAAAGAAAGAAATGCCATTTCTTAAAGAAAAAAAAATTCCTGCAAAAGGCCAGTCATGAGATGCTAGATAACCTTAGTGGATCAAAATGCATCTTTGATAATTATCAACTCCCAAAAAAAGTTCATATTATCTCTAAATGCTTTTCTAGGTTTAACAACTGTCTAATATGTTAGTATTACATTGATAATTATCTGATAAAGGAATCTCTTTAAACCTTCTACTAATCAATGAAAATAGTGTCTTTTTTGGGTACCCCATTATATAAAACAGAACTTCCATTGAAGGATTTCCAAGTACCAATTCACTCCCCTTTCCTACCTATGGCACTTCATCTTTCCACCACTATATAAGAAAAGAAACAAAGTCAATATACTGTTTGAGAAAATTGATATGGGAAGTATCCTTCAAGTTCCATTGTACCTATCATATTAATCCATAACAAAGCACCTCCTCTCTTGGAGAGCTTCTATAGTAATCTTGACACAAAAATCTTCCCAAAAATTTGATGCTATTTTCTTCAGGAGAAGCTTTCTTTTATCTTGACCCCATACAAATATAGAATGCCCAACAATGTTATGGTCTCTATACATCTATAACTATGCAAATAGGAAAGAGGAGCAATTCTTTATTTTCTTTGCAAAGAAGGAAAAAAAAAGGGAAATCAACATTGTAAGGCGTACAATTCTCAGTTCAATCTCTACTAGAAAAGTTCTAAAATTTATTTTTTTTCTTAAATCTTTAAAGGTTCTCTTTCTTCCCTTTCTTTCTCCCATATAAGGTGAAACATCAAAATGAGACATTTATTTGCATCATGTTGACATGATAGTTCAATAATTAGAATCTCAGGATTGCACAGAAGTAGAAGTAGAAAGAGAATGCGCTTCTTCCTTTGCTTTCTGCATGAAAGCTTGACTGGTTCCCAGAAGCATTGGCTATGTAAGGTCTGTTCATCATTAGGTCGATGAGGCTTTTGACTTCTCATCTATACTTCTAATGCCCATATCAAGCACTTTTGATGACGTTACGTGCCAATTTCGAGGAGTCAACTCCTATTTCAAAAGGAATAGGAAGAGAACAAAGATACTCCTGCAGAATGAAAAATGAGAGGATGCATGGTAGAAATGCGAAGAAGTGGGGCAGGATCATTGTCATGCCCCTGATCAGAGATCGTAAGCCAGGGGTCATCACAACCACCGCATATTCATAAAAATTTTCTACAAGTATGTAAGGCATCGATTAAATCATAAAGCAACAGCAGAATAAAATTAAATAATTAATATTCAACTTTAATTCAAATAACTAAATCAAATATCTTACAAAATAATATTTCATAATATTATATCAAATTTTAATAAATTTAATTTAAAATAAAAATATCAATGTATGCATCTAGTTCTCTTTTCCATAATGAATCTTCGAGTCAAATTAATCCTTCAAGTGTATATAAATATTAAAATCTAAAGTAATAAGCTAGACAGTCTAGTAAGTAATGTATACTTTAGCTAGAAAATCAAACAATAATAATATACTAAAAATAAATATGTAAGGTGCATTAATTTAATTTATACAACACTAATCAAATAAGATCCATACAAATTTATTTTGCCAAAATTTATTTTCAAATTCATTTTCATTCATAAATCAATTTCTTTTAAAACATCCGATTTACCTCGACAATCATTAACTAATCAAAGTACCAGTGTATAACTCAATTGGTAGAGTGTCAATATACCAGCATACAATCCCTACTGATAAGATATTGATATACCAGCACACAACCTCTATTGACAGGGTGTCGATATATCAGTGCATAATCTTCATTGGTAAGATATTAATATATCAATGTATAACCTCCACTGATAGAATATCGATATACTAGCATATAATCCTACTAACAAGATATCAATATACTAGTGCATAATCTCTACTGATAGAATATCGATGTGCCAGTACATAACTCTACTGGTATGTATCAACGTACCAATGCACAATTCCACTAGCAGAATGTCGATATACTAGTACATAACTCTTAGAAGTAGAGTATCAATGTACTAGCATATAATTTCTATTGATAAGATGTTAATATACCAATGCACAATCCCTTGATATACTAACGCATAACCTTCACCTGCAGAATATCGATATACCAACATATAACCTCCATTGGTAGGATTTCGATATAGTTAGGCTGTGAGTCAAAATCTATCTCGATTCAAATCTTTCTTATCGATAAATTTAATTTTGTATTTCAATTGAACAATATACAAAATCATCTGAAATCAAAATCAATCGATCACAACTTCTAATGAAATCAATTCCTTTGATAATGCATCAATAGTATTCTATAATAGATTTAACAGAAAATATCATACTTCATATTCATAAATCACAATAATATATTCAAAATTCAATGATTTAAATACTACATAATTTATTGATAAATTTAGAAAAAGAGTTGTATTACTCACCTCACACATACTCCAAAAATCCACATGCTTCAAATTTTTTTTTTCAAAATTTTAATTCATAGATCACATCACAGTATCCCACTGCTGGATATCTTCTTATCGAGACAACTACATCTCTATACATAATTAAGTCCAATAATCAGAAGGCATACGAATAATCAAGGAAGACATGATAAACAGTAGTTGCATCCTATAGTCTGGGTTGGTCCAATCATCTTAACTTTATCCAATCGAGGATGATGAAATCAATAGTGTTTAATAAAAGTCAAGATCGAGAGCCAACACGATGCTCGATGATCAAAGATCAGTTCCATCAAATAATTTTATTTAATCAAGACAAATTAAGATACAATTGGCTCTATAGAGATCAAATAGATCAAATCTGATGATATCTGGATCCGACAAAGATGGGTGGTGACATGCTGTTCGACAACCATAGATCAGGATCCTCTACTAAGCTCGATCAAAATCATTGAAAGAAAGTTTTTTATTTGATCAAACTTAGAAAGATAAATTTAATAGAGAGAGATAATTTTAGAGAGAGAAAGTAGAGAGAAAGTGAAAAGAGAGGAAGGAGAGAGGGAATAGAGAGAAACTCCCTCTCTCTTTCTTTTTTTTTTCTTTTTTCTTTTCCTTTTTTTCTTCCTTCCTTCTTTTTCTTTTTCTTTTTTGCTTTCTTCCTTTTGTTCCATGGTGAAATAGGGGATTATCCCCTTTCACCTCAGAACAGTAAAGCACTACCATGCGACTGCTATCGGCAGTAGTTGGGGCTGTGACGATGCAGCCCGAGGATTCTAAACCGATAGTTTGTGATGACTACTGACATCAGAAAATCAAAACTAAAGGGCGAAACAACCAAATGAAAGCAAGGGAGGGGTTTTCAAACCAATTTTGATGATTCCCGATGGAATCTGGTCGGTGGTGGCTCAATAGAGATAGGAGAAGACTAGAAAGAAAGATTAAAAAAGAATAAGAGTTCCATACCTCATCATCGGCGAGGATTCAAGGTTGACACAAGGAGGGTATTGGGAGATGATTAAGGCTTCTCTGATGAGTTTAGCAGTCGGTCGGTGATGGGTTCCATAAGGGACTTGGTCCCTCTAAACAGAGGTGGATGGGGGAGGAGTTGGACTCCTCCCTGGAGTTGTTCATCGACTCTGATAGGGAGTCCAGTGAGAGAAGAGAGAAGACTCCTAATGGAAGTCTTCTCTATTTTTTTCTTCTTCTTTTTTAGTTGCTTTAAGATTTATGCAGCTGGATGGGGTATTATAGTCATTTTGTTGGATCTGTGTCCTATCAGACTTGTAAAATACTGCACATACTGCACAACCTTGAAATATTTCATGGAGTTTTTCCATGAACATTTAATACTTCTGGGAAAGTTCAAAGGAGTGTATGAGGTTGTATCAAATTATTTTATACAAGAAGCAAGAGAAATGATCAAAAAGGAGTACCAGGAGGCCATCTTCTTATGGTCCAACACCTTTCTCAAATCCTTCCCGAAGTATCCTATTTTCTTTTTCCAGCAAACTACATTGTTCTTTGGTAAATGATAACTCTGACTTTATTGTTTTCAATTCCCTTGTGAGAGAAGCTGCTTTTGTTGTCAAATACATTGCAGGCTGCAAAAGGCAAAACATGGAAACAAATGAGGAAAAAATGAAAGAAAATGTTATGGTTTTGAAGGAAAACCAAACAAAAAATAGAAAAGAGTTGTAGAAGTTCTATAACCGACATCTTTGGCCTTCTTCAGCTTCTTGCTTTCCATAACATTTGCAGAGGCCTACTTGTCTTCCTTATCAAGAAGTTCACAAGAACCTTCCACTCCAAGCTTATCCAAAGATTTATCAGAACTGATTGCCTCATAAGTATCAGAGTCAATCAACTCATTCTTGTTCAAAAACTCAATGGTACCACGGTGCCTCTTTGCTTTTGGCTCCTCCTCTTCTATTTTTTGGCTTTCTTTTTTGTAGAACTTTTGTTAGTGGGGGTCTAGCCAAGTCACTTACTCCCTGTTTTCAAGAACATGGTAATTTTACAATACTGCTTAGGAAAGAAGCCTATATATTTCACTATCAAGCTGGCAAAAGTAGCATGGTAAAATGTCTCGTTTTTTCTACAGGGTTGCAATTTAATAAGAGAAAACATAGCAGTTTGGCAACTTTGATGGTAGACAGCAATAAAAATCACCAACAGAATTAAATTATAGCCTGAGCTACGTTTACGAAGGGAAGCTAACCACCAATTGCATGCTTATTGTGCTTATTGAGGAATTAATCCCAATAGGGAAATTTAGCTTCTCCACATCAAAATGGAGAAGTGAAATTTCATGAGAAAAAATGGCAATAATTTGAACAGGTCAGCTATTTTCTTTTGCACGCTTAGCGAGGAACCACTATTGTGCAGCTGAGACTATCCCTTTCCTTTTCAAAACAAGGATAACTACTCCACCACTATTATTGCAAATGCTCACATTTTGTTGTCGGGGACGTAGACATACTGTGATGTGTATCACTGTGTGGCTCTGTGTAGCAACAACTCGTATCAATTTTTTTTTGCTTATTGGAAATAAAAGAAGCCTATATGAGCATATGATGGAAGTATAGAACTTCATATTTCAGACTTACAGAACTCCATTGTGGAAGATCTTAGCTCATGCTGTGATTTGATGTGCCTATCAGACCGATAAGTCCAAAGATCTGGTGATCTTGAGCTTTAAGTTTAAATTATTTGTTAGGGGTAGTTTTGTACCAACCGAAGACATAGGCAAATGAGGACTAGAGGTTGCCGATTCCATGCCACCGGCCGATTCCTAGGTCACCTTACTGGACCTGACTTGATTTGGAAATCCTATACCTCTTTCAAAATTAAAATGATCACAGTATGATAGCTAGCTGTGGGACGGATAAGAAAGAAATAACAAAAATCCAAATAAGAGAAGGATAACGGCCGAATCTCATTAAATAAAGTAAGGCTAACCACTTGATCTTTATTCTTTCTCATGGCTTTTCAGCCTCTATCTATAAATGAAGGCCCATAGAGGATCCCTAAGGTGTAAATCTCCTCTCTGCCTCTATCTATAAATGAAGGCCCATAGAGAATCTCGAAGGTGTAAATCTCCTCTCTCTCAATATACTCACTCTTTTCCTTTGTTATCCAGAATATTGATTTGAGCATTGGAGGGTCCCAGTCGGAGCCACCTCTGATCAGAGACTTTTTTTGCAAGTCTTACCATTGCCAACTTGCCGTCACTGTCCAACTCAGTCAATCCAATCTCGAGATGAAATTCTACCACAACGGATTGATGCTAGAAGAAGGGCTCAGACCCCTTTATGAGAAGGAACAAGTATTCAATAAGAGTAGTTTCATCATACTGTTCCAACACCGATTGGATCTGATCGGGCACAAAATAATCAAATACAAATCAGGCCCAACCATCTATAGATTGGCCGATCCCGATTGAATCTAACTGCCTTTAAATTAGCCAGATGCCGATTGGATCCTCTCCTAATTGGCCATACATCGACTAGATTAGATCTGATCAGTTAATGGCCCCCCAAGACTATCCTAGTCAGGCTAAAAGCTAGGGGGCTCCAGATGGAAAAGAAGATCGCAATCAGAAAGAAGATTTCGAAGATCTCTTGATTTTTGAATTATTCATGCTCTCTCATTTTTAAAATTTAAATTCTGAATTCTTGGCAGGATCCAAATGAGAAAAGAGATCGTAGCTGCCAAGCAAAAAAGAAGATCGCAACATCCAGATAAAGAAGGTTGTAAAAAAAATCCATTGATTTTTGCCTCCCAAAATCATGACGAATCCATACTCCCTCATCCAAGGAGATTCCAAGAAAACAAGCTTTGAAAAAAAAAAAACTCCCACCAAATTCTTACGATAAAAGGCTCTCAGACCCCATCCATTATTTTATTTGCTTTCCTTCCTACAGGATCATAAGTCTATAAGCACTCAAGGTCGAAAAAAAGAAAGTGGGGAAAGAGAGAGAGAGAGAGATAAAGTTGGAGATCGAGCTGTAAGGCTTATCCACCTCGTGCGCGCATTGCTCCTCCATCGGGGTTGGGACTGCCCGCGAGTGACCTCAAAGCAGGTTCGGCATGTTGAAGCCACTTGCAGAAGGCTCTGAAATCCCTGTGCGTCTCACCTCCAGACGTGCTGAAGTCACCTACCAGCAGATCTAGGCTTCCCTCCTGACGCAACCACAGCTAGCATCGAAGTCAGGTACGAGCGACACCATGCTCCCTGCCATGCATCCGGTCCCAGACAATGTCGAAGCTACTCGTGATGACTCTGAAGTAAATCCAACTAGTGTGGATCCAATCAAAGCGGGTCTGATTTCCAACGGCACCAAATTTTTTCATAGGGGGGCTCTGAAGTTCGCCGCACCTCTTGCGTGCACCAACCGAAGTAGGCCTGATCGAAGCAAATCTCTCATGAGCCGCTGCACTCCCCAGCACGCATCCCCCATCGGTTCTGGAGTTTCCTCGAATGCATGTCTTGCCTCCATCGGTGCCGAAGCCACCCATGGCGACCTTGAAGTCTCCTCCACGCGCATCCCCCACTGCCCATGCCAAAGTCACCCACAAGCAGGGATAATTGCGCTTGTGCAAAGGCACTGAGCAGGATGAGCTCGGATCTTGATTGCCAGGACCCTTACAGCCGAGCCACCATGTAGGAACGTCTGCTTCCCCACTGCCTTCGGGGACTTCTTCCTCTCCACTTCCAATGACGATGAACTCACCTAGAACTAAGGTTTAGGGATCATGTCACCTCCGAAGGTGCTAATCTCCCTTGGATCCATGCATCGTTCCATGGTGCCAATCTCCCTTAGGTTCGGGCATCTGAAGTCGTCCCGCTTGCATGGTGCCGACCTTCCTTGGATCCAGGCTCCAACACTCCAAGGCTATCCTCTGACAATACCAAAATTTTGCTTTGTTGCCCAGTTAGACAACCCAAGAGGGGGGATGAATTGGGTTATTAAAAATTTTGACTTAGTAGTGCTGATTGTGCAGTGAATAAAAGATAAACAGAGAGTAAATTAAAGAAATAGAATAAATAGTAAGTACACAAACACAATAAATTTATAGTGGTTCAGTGCACCTCAAGCACCTACATCTCCTCCCCAAGCGATCCTTTAGAAATTTTCACTATAATCGATCTGATTACAGCATGTTTGTTTTGATCGGACTCATAAACAAATCCAATTGATTTTAACATAGATCAACCAATCGAGACCTTTACAAGTCTCATCCCAAAGCTCCCAAACTAATCCAAGAATGGAAGAATTCAACCCTTTAAGTTTCAACCCCCACTAAAACTATTACAGTAATTTTTGAAAAGAAATCAGTACAACAATTAAAAACCCTGTAGATGATTGATTTGTTGTCATTGAAGCTCTTTTTGAAGAAGCTTTGAATGACAGCAGTGAATGCTTTTGCTTCTCCTTGAATGCACTCAAAAAAATCAAGAATTTAGTTGGAAGTAGGTGAACTCTCTTGAAAAGCTATTGAATGTTCAAAAGTACTTTTTTCTCATGAATAGTGTATCTTCTTTTGTTCCTTGCTCTTCCTTTTAACTCTTGATCATTCTCTCCAAGTTTTGATTGATTTGAAGCAAAAACTAGCTATTTCTAACCATTGAAGAAGAAAAATAGTCATTAAAAATTTATTTGAATAAAAATAGGCTTGCTGTAGAACTAGCTATTATGTCTGTCAGATGACGTCGAGCCGGCTCGAATTGGTCTCAAGCCGGCTCGAATTGCATTCGGATCTGCTCTGCTGCATTTCGAATTAGCTTGACTTCAGTTCTCAGAAAATTTGCATTCTGTCCCATTGAGAGAGTTGGCTCTGATATAGGTCGAGTCGGCTCCACTCTCAGACATCCGAATTTCAGCTTTCTGTTTCACTGAGAGAGTCGGCTCCGATTTGGTTCAAATCAGCTCGAGTCTCAAAATTCGAAAAATACCTTTCTGTCTTTCTGAGAGAGCCGGTTCGAACGGCTTGATTTCATTTTGAGCTTGCTTGGCTACGTGCCAAGCTAAAGTTTCAGTTCTGTTTCATGCCAGAGCTAGCTCGGTTCTTCGGTGAGTCAGTTCTGATTCTTTAAGAAGGCTTTTCTTGTGCCGTTTGTCTTCAAAACCGATTTCACTTGACTCCATTGATCTTGCACGGTATTTTTTTTTAACAAAAATATTCTTTAACATACTTAAAAAATATTAGTATCAATTTATACTCTAATATTTTGTAATCATCAAAATCATTCTTGGGGTCAACAGTCTTTCTCTTTTTGATGATAACAAAACATTGAGCATATAGCTATGTATATAAAAAAAATTGCTTAATGTGAAGAGATATACAGTATCAAGGGTAAATAAATATAATAGATTTTACACTTCAATATACACTATATGCATATATAATTTTTGATTTGATAAGCTATATGCAAGAGTTGTATTTTTACAAAATCTAGATGCATGAAATTGTCAAAAGATATTTAGCTATGAAAATTTAAACTCTCCCTTAATAAGTGCTTTTTATGAAGTGATTTCATATGAAATTTTTGCAGATGATAAGTTTCAATGTTTATTTTAATGATGATAATTTTTGACGTTCATTTCAACTTTCAAATTTCTCCAAATTAATATGCTCATCAGTTTTTCTCTCCATTTTCATCAACATCAAAAAGAACATTCAAAAGTACAAATAGTACAAATATTTGAGATAAGCTAAAGTAAACATTCATTGATTGATAACATTCATTACATGTTTGTATTGCTTACAAAAAGTTGCCATTCAAACAATACCACACTTGATGACATTCTAAAGCAAAACATAAAAGACAAAGACATTTTAAGTTTCTAACCCTAAGAAAACTACTCCTCATCAGATAAAACCTCTATGACAGGCTCTGCTGGGTCAGAAGATGATGAGGGGGGTGTAGCTCTCCTGCTTTGGGTCTTGTAGAGGGCTCGGAGCCAAGGTATGGAAAACCAGTGCCAAAACGAACAATAGCACTAAAGGGGGGGTCTAGTAGTGGAGGATGAGGAGGGGTGTGTCTGACTGGGAGTGAGCTAGGCTGGCTAGGGTGTGGTCGAGATCGGGGTGGAAAAATCCAGCAATCAATAGCCCAATCTGTGACTCCAACCTATGCATCGCCACAATGAAAATGCCAATGCTGGCCTACTCAGAAATGATAGCATTTTGAACTCTCTTCGCCACTCGGGCAGCCTCCTGAGTCAGATGCTCAATGCTTGAGATAAATCAAAGGTCCCACTCTGAGTCCTCTCCAAAATCTCTAGTCTCTGAGATAAACCACTAATCTATTGATGCAGCTCCTCAAATTATCCTTGTGATGATATCCTGTGCTCGTCTAGATCCTCAAGTTTTTGCTATCTGAAATCAGTAAATGTAGCCCCCACTTTTTTTGTAATATGCTCCACAACCTGCTCCATAACCCTTTTAGTACTAGAACTATGATGCATAAAAAGGATGTGAGGAAGATAATAGCTCCAGGTGGATGCTCTCCTGCAACTGATGCGGGGGTCGATGCTGGTGCTAGTGAAGAAGGTCTGACTGCAGGTGCTAATGAAGATGGGCTAGTAGAGTCTAATGGGGATGAGGATGACGATCCAGAATCATGAGCATGTATCCCCTCAGCTTCCCTAATCCACTGACCATTCACTTTTTGGTAACTCATGCAATGAAGTGAGTGAATGGTGTAATAATCAGTGTAGGTGAGAGACTTGAAATCCTCATCATCCAAGTTAATTCCAGCATCAATGAATATCAAAGTGAAGACCATACCGTAGGGCAAACAGGCCATGATCTTCAATCTCCAGCAGCACACCTAATCTACTCAATCATCATAAACAATAGGTTCATTGTAGTCCCCTCAACCATGTGAACCATCATAGCAAGATCTTTTTTTGATACCCAATCAAATCTTTCCATCCTAAGAAAGAAGATCCTACAAATCATACTATGGAGAAGCTTCAGCTTGGCAGGCAGAAGATTGGCTTTATGAAAGTCAAAATTCTCCACATCATCTCTGCCTAGAATCCTTCTTAAACCATTAAAATCATTTTCTAACTCAGGAACATGGATTCTAGAAGATGATATTTCCAAAAGATGCCCTACCATTCTCTAGTCTTAGATAATCTCAGTCCCTTTTACCATAGACCAAATGAAGTCCATATCTATTTTCAAATTTTCAAAAAACTCTCACAAGATTGGGATATGTCGGTACCTTGATAGAACAAATTTTTTCCTATCTTTGTTGATGAATCCAAGACCCAATGGGAAGTTCTCCTAGTCCAAAAATTCAAAGCTAACCTTTTTGCCCATTGTGACCGCTTGTGATACCATAGAGATCCAATTTGGTGGAGAGATCGATGTGGAAGGTGTGGGGCAAAGATCTTCAAGCTATCGCTTGTGCTTGGATTGAGCTTCTCGCTCCTTATCCATGCCTCACTTCTTTGTGATCGCGGTTCAAGCTCGAGGTGCCATTTCTTGGATTTCCAAGGTTTTGGAGGGTAGAAGGAGGAAAGGGGTTTTGATGGGTTTAGGAATGGAGCCGAGAGTATTTGAGGTGGGGCGAGCTCGAAAGAGTGAGTGAATAGGATTTAGGAAAGTCGAATGTTTTTTAAAAAAAATTGAGCCCCAACCATCAAGTCAGCTCGAATCCCTATTTGGATCAACTCGATGGCCGAGTCAGCTCGATTGCACAGTCGAGCCGGCTTGGGCCCCAGTTTCAAAAATAAAATTCAAAAGAGTTCGAAATTTGTCCAATTTTTTTTTGAAAATCTTAGATCAAATCAACTAATATATGAACAAAAGGTTATTGAAGTGATTTTTAATTAGAAGGGATCACAAATTCCTAATTTAACTCTGATCATATTAAATCTGTCTTCATTCAAAGATTTTGTAAAAATATCAGTTAATTGATTTTCAGTAGAAACAAATTCAAGTACGATGTCACTATTTTGAACATGATTTAGAGTGGGTGCCTTATTTCAATATGTTTTGTTCTTAAGTGTTGAATGAAATTTTTTGTTAAATTAATAGCACTTATGTTATCACATCTTAAAGAAATTTTATTTTGATCAACACTATAATCCTTAAGCTATTGCTTAATCTAAAGAATTTGAGCACAGCAACTTTCGATTGCAATGTACTTGGCCTTGATCATGGATAATACTATCGAATTTTATTTTTTGCTAAATCAAAAGATTAAGTTCAATCCAAAAAATTGGTATGCGCCACTTGTACTTTTTCTATCAATTTTACATCCACCATAATCAGCATCAGAATATCCAATTAATTAAACTATGCTTAGAACACCATAAACCTATATTTTGTGTTCCCATCAAATATCATAAAATTCTTTTAACAGCAAGTATATGAGATTCTTTAGGATTAGATTAAAATCTAGCACATATGCATATGCTAAATATGATATCTAGTCTACTTACTATAAGATAAAGTAAAGAACTGATTATACCTCTATAAAACTTTTGGTTAATATTTTTATCATTTTTATCTTTGTCTAGTTTACATGAGGGGCACATGGGTGCTCCAAAAGCTTTGACACTCTCCATTCCAAACTTTTTAAGTATCTTCTTGATGTACTTAGCTTGATTGATGAAAATTTCTTTCTTTATTTGTTTAATTTGAAGATCGAGGAAGAAATTTAGCTCCCCCATCATGCTCACTTCAAATTCATCCTGCATCAACTTAATAAATTCTTGGTAAAAAATTTTATTAGTAGAAAAAAAAATAACATCATCCACATGTATTTAAACAATTAGTAGATCCATTTTCTTTCTTTTGAAAAATAAAATAATATTTATACTATCTCTAATAAAATCATTGTTGAGCAAAAAATTACTTAATCTATGATACTGTGCTCTTGTGCTTGTTTTAAATCATATAATACTTTATTAAGTTTAAAAATATGATTTGGATAAGTATAATTTTCAAAATCTAATGGCTGTTCTATAAAAATCTTTTCTATAATAAAATCATTTAAAAATATACTTTTTACATTCATTTGATATAATTTGAAATTCATATCAAACAAATATAAGTAGTAATTTAATAGCTTCTAATCTAACTATAGGTGCATATGTTTTATCAAAATCTATTTCTTCTTTCTGATTATATTTTTTAATAATTAATCTTATTTTATTTCTTACTACATTACCATTTTTATCTAATTTACTTTTGAATATCCACTTAGTTCCTATTATTCAGTGATCAATAGGTCTATCAACTAATGTCTATACTTTGTTTCTTTCAAATTGATTTAATTCTTTTTGTATAGCAATCATCCAATTAGGATCATTTTCAGCTTCTTCAATGATTTAGGTTCTATTTGAGAAATAAAAGCAAGATAATCATGATTTTCTCTAAAAGTAGATCTAGTTCTTACATCTTGTGAGGGATCACCAATTATAACATCTTTAGGATGATCGTGAGCATACCTTCATTCTTTGGGTAGATCATCATGCTTTTTGTTCATACCTTCTTCTTGGACTTCTTCATGATCATTACACCTTTTGAATCTCCCTCTTCACCATGATCGAATTTGTCCTTCAGGTTGAGTTTCTTTACTCTTTTTTTCAAGCTTCCTACATTATCATCAAGAGTATCTTCCTTTCTTGAAGATAAGTTGTTAGTTTCATCAAAGATTACATGAATAAACTCTTCAACAACTAGAGCATGTTTGTTGAAGACTCTATATGCTTTGCTAGATGTGAAGTATCCAAAGAAGATATCCTCATCTGACTTAGCATCAAAATTTTCAAGATTATCTTTTCCATTATTTAGGATAAAATATTTACATTCAAAGATATGAAAATAACTAATATTTGATTTTCTTTCTTTCCAAAATTCATAGGAGGTTTTCTTAAGAATTGAACGAATCAAAATATGATTTGAAATGTAGCAAGCAGTATTTATAGCTTCACCCAAAAGTATTTTGGAAGATTTTCTTCACACAACATAGTTCTAGCTATTTCTTCTAAAGTTCTATTCTTTCTCCCAACAACACTATTTTGTTGAGGTGTTCTTGGAGTAGAAAAATTATGTTCTATGTAATTTTTATTATAAAATATTTTAAAATTTTGATTTTTAAATTCAGTACCATGGTGACTTCAAATTTTAACAATTGTAGAATTCTTTTCATTTGAAACTTTTTGATAGAATTTTGAAAATACAGAAAATACTTCATCTTTGTGTGCTAAAAATAAAACCCAAGTAAAATGAGAAAAATCATCTATGATCACAAGTTCATACTTCTTAACTCCTAGGCTTGTAGTCCTAATAGGTCTGAATAGATCCATGTGAATCAACTTAAGTGATCTAGTAGTTGAAACTATATTTTTAGATTTAAAACTTTCCTTAGTTTGTTTACTAAATTGACATGCATCACAAACATGATCATTTTCAAAATTTAGTTTAGGTAAATCTTTAACTAGATCTTTTACAATTAATTTTGATAATATATTCATATTTGTATGACCCAACATACGATGCCATAGCTAACTAGTTTCTTTGATCTTAGCATTCTTAGCAACAAGACATTGACCACTCTCATGGCTATCTCATCGAGATCAATCATGTAGACATTACCATGCCTATATCCAATGAATTTGATACTATCATCAAAGGGACTAGTGACTATGCATAAAGATGATTCAAATATGACTTTAAAATCTTTATCGCACAATTAACTTAGCAAGTTATGCTTTAAACTATTAACAAGTAATACATTTTCAATAAAAATGGAAGGAGTAATTTTGATTTTACCAATTTCAATAATTTTTTTTTGCCATTGTTGCCAAAGGTTACCACTCCTCCATTCTTTTACTCAAGTGTGATGAATTGATCTTTGTCACCTATCATATATCTTGAGCAGCCACTGTCTAGATACCATGCTTTTTTATTTTCATTGGCTGTAAGACATTTCTGCAAAACAATCAAATGGCTGATTTAGATACCCATCTTCTTGGGTCCTTTAAGGTTAGCAATTATGATTCCTTTTGAAATCTAAATTTTTTTTATTATTTTTCCATCAAATTTTTTTATGTTGCATGTGTATGCTTTGTATCCTACTCTACCACAATTAAAGCATGGAACATATGAGGTGATATGTGATGATAATGAACTAGTGTAAAATTTTTTTAAGAACTTTTATTTCCTGTTAAGATTAAAATCAATACCAGCTTTATCATAGATGGCCTTTTGGTTGTTTAAAATTATTTTTAATTTTTCTGAGCTGCATGTAAATTTATCAACCAATGGTTTTAACTTTTGAACTTTCTTTCTTAATGAATCATTTTCTTCTACCAAGAGTTTATTGCTTTATATAATTTCTTTCTTTTCTTTAGATAAAGCTTCATTCTTTATTTTTAAACTCTTGTTCTTAATATTTATTTTTCTGAATTCATCCATTAAATCATGAAAAGTATCTTATAGTTCTTCAAAGGTGAAATCTAAGGTAATTTCAAAGGTTACCTCATCATCTTGTGCCATGAGATACAAGTTTACAATATTTTTATCTTCTTCATCGGAGCTAGATTCGTCGCTGTCGCTCCATGTGGCAATCATTAATTTTTTTTTTCATCTTCTTCTAATTCTTCTTCAAGTTGGAGCAGTTGGCTTTGAAATATCCTGATTTTCTGTACTCATAGCACAGTGGCTACTCCCTATCATTTTCTTTGTCTTTGCTTGATTCACCTTTGACTAGTAGCTCCTTCTTGAATTCTTGCCTTCTTCTCCTCATGAATTTCTTAAATTTTTTTATAATAGGGCAATGTCCTCATCATCATCATTATCTTTAGTTGACTCCTCTTCTTCATCATTTGTAGTAGATTTGAAGGTGATAGTCTTTTTCTTTTGGCCTTCATCCTCATTGTGCTGCTTCATTACCAGTTCATGTATCATCAATGATCCAATCAGCTCTTTTAATGGCAACTTGTTCAAGTCTTTTGTCTCTTGAATTGCTATGACTTTTGCCTCTAAAGATTTTCACAAAGACCTAAGAATTTTTCTCACCAAATCACTGTTAGAATAAGCTCTACCAAGATTTAATAATATCTATGAAGCATCTGAATATTTCAATGATTGTTTCACTAAGTTCCATTTTGAAAAGCTCATATTGGTGCATAAGTATGTTGATTTTCGATTCTTTGACTTGATTTGTACCTTCATGAATAACTTCAAGTCTATCCTAAATTTTTTTTTGCTGAGTTGCAAGTGAAAATTTGATTAAACTCATTTGCATCTAAGGCACAATATAAAATCTTCATAGTTTTCGCATTTAGCTGAATTAACCTTTTATCCTCTTCATTCCAATCTTTTTCAGGTTTGAAAATGCTAATACGATCAACTACAATGGTGGGTGTGTGCAGTCCATTGATTATGACACTCCACATATCATAATTAAGAGCTTAAATAAAAATTTTCATGTAAACTTTCTAATATATATAATTTATACCATTAAAAAGTGATGGTCTATTAGTGGATTATCCTTCGACAAGTGAACCTCCCAATTGTACTGTCATGATCTTTATCTCTTGATTGTTAGATCGATATCTAGCTAAGAACCAAGCTCTGATACCATTTGTTCCCTAGCTAGACAACCCAAGAGGGGAGGAGGGCTGAATTGAGTTATTAAAATTTTGACTTAGTAGTGCTGATTGTGTAGTGAATAGAAGATAAATAGAGAATAATTAAGTGTATTTATTTTAATCGATCTGATTACAGTGTGTTTATTTTAATCGAGCTCACAAATAAATTCAATTAATTTTAACATAGGTCAACCAATCAAAACCTTTACAAGCCTCGTCCTAAGGCTCCCAAACTAATCTAAGTTTGGAGCAATTCAACCCTTCAATTTTCAGCTCCCATTGAAGCTATTACAATAATTTTTGAAAAAAAATCAATACAATAATTAAAAACCCTATAGATGGTTGATTTATTGTCGTTGAAGCTTTCTTTGAAGAAGCTTTAAATGACAATAGTGAATGCTCTTGCTTCTCCTTGAATGCACTCAGAAAAATTAAGAAAAATTTAGTTCGAAGGAGGTGAACTCTCTTGAAAAGCTATTAAATGCTCAAAACTGCTCTTTTCTCATGAATAGTATATCTTCTCTTTGTTTCTTGCTCTTCCTTTTAACTCTTGATCATTCTTTTTAAGTTCTAATTGATTTGAAGCCAAAATTAGCCATTTCTGACCATTGGAGTTGGAAAATTGCCATTGAAAACTTGTTTGGATGAAAACAGGCTTGTTGCAGAACTAACTGTTATGTCTGTCAGATGGCATCGAGTCAGCTCGAACTGATCTCGAGCCGGCTCGAATTGTGTTATGGCCTGCTCTGCTACATTTTGGGTCAGCTTGACTTGGTTCTCAGAAAATTTACATTCTATCTCACTGAGAGAGCGGCTCCGATACAGGTCGAGTCGACTCGACTCTCATATATCCAAATTTTAGCTTTCTATTCCACTGAGAGAGCCAGCTCCAATTTGGTTTGAGTTAGCTCAAGTCTTAGAACCTGAAAAATATCTTTCTGTCTTTTTGAGAGAGCCAACTCGATTTCATTTCAAGCCGACTCAACTGCGTGTTAAGCCAAAGTTTCAGTCCCATTTCATGTCAGAGCTGGTTTGGTTCTTCAGTGAGTCAGCTCTGATTCTTTAAGAAGATTTTTCTTGTATTGTTGATCTTCAAAATCGATTTTACTTGACTTAATTGATCTTCAACGATATTTTTTCTTAACAAAAATATTTTTTGACATATTTAAAAAATATTAATATTAATTTATGCTCTGATATTTTATAATCATCAAAATCATTTCTAAGATCAACATGCTCACACGCCTCACCTTCCATCGATGTCAAGGTTGCCTCTGGCGATCCTGAGGCTCACCTTCAGGCACCACAAAGCTTGGAACATGCTTCCATCAGTGACGAGGTGATCCATGGGCAACCACCATAAGTAGAAGCTTGACAAAGTTCCGACGATCCCTCCTGCTGCTATAAATGGCAGCGGTGAAATTGGCCTCTCTCAGTTAGAGGAACTCGCAGACTGATGGGTAGGAGTGCTCGACCTTTGTGCCCTCAAGAAGCTGGTGCTCTCTTCAAGTGCCACCTCCACGACAAGCTGAAGGCTCGCATGGAGGATCCCAGTGCATCAAAGAGGTTCGCTGATTCCAAGGCTGAGTCCACGATGAGATCAAGCACCTCAAGGGTGGTCCAGACCTCTATTAGGACCTTGTCGCCCTCAACATCATCTCCTACATCATAGGCCTTCTTGACAATGAAACAGTTGACATTTCTATCAATGTCATCAGCCTCCTCATGGACCTCACTTGCGTGGTTTGATTTAAGTAGTATGCCTTGGAGATTCTCGCGATCCTAATTTTGAATGGTATGGCGAACTAGAAGAGGCTAGTGCAGATGCACGGGGTTACTGTGGTGCTACATGCTGTGGCAATGTACAAACCAAGGGACCTGAAGAGCTCCCATCCGAAGTCAAAGTCAAGCCAAATCAGAAGTCAGGATCAGGCTAGTTTGAAGTCAGAATCAAGCTAATCCAAAGTCAAGAATCAAGACCAGTCTGAAGTCAAAATTAGGCTGATCCAAAGTCAAGAATCAAGCCAATCTGAAGTCAGATTCAGGCCAATCCAAAGCTAGGTTCACACCCACCTAAAGCCCAGATCCAAACCAATCTGAAGCTAGATTTAGGTCAATCTAAAGCCAGACTCAGACCAACCTGAAGTCCAGATCCAGGCCAATTTGAAGTCAGATCCAGGCTAATCTAAAGTCGGATTCAAGTCAATTCGAAGCCAAAATAAAGGCCAATATAAAGTCAATATCAAGCCAATCTAAAATCAAAATCAAAGCGATCCGAAGCCAACATGAAACACGAGGCCGATCTGAGAGAAAAGATTGAAGCCAAAGTGAAGCCCGATGCCAATTTAAGAAGGCCAACTAAAGGCAAACTGGCTAAAATCCACAACTTAACAACCCAATGACAATCCTTGCCCACGGATGAAGGCCACAACAACAAAACCAAAAGGCACCGAGTGGAGCCTACAAAGTCCAACCATTCGAGATAAAGAAGACCATAGTCAAACTGTAGGAGTTCTTCAAAGATGCTTCATTTGTGGATGAATATAGCCTCAAAAAGGTACTTCATCTCTGAATGAATGTAGCCACGAGAAGGGTGCTTCATCTCTGGATGAATATGATCAAAATTTTTTTGAAGATGCTTCGTCTCTAGATGAATATAGACACGAGAGTGGGCTTCATCTTTGGATGAATATAGTCGATATTTTCTTGGAGGCACTTCATCGTCGAATGAATATAGCTATGAAAAAGATGCTTCATCTTCAGATGAATATAGCCAAAATTTTTTCGAAGGCTATTTGTCTTCGGATGAATGTAGCCATGAGAAGGGTACTTTATTTCTGAACAAATATAACAAAATATTTTCGAAGGTGCTTCATCTTTGAATGAATATAACCACAAGAAGGGTGCTTCATCTCCGGACAAATATAGTCATGAGAAGAGTGCTTCATCTTTGAACGAATATAGCCGGGAGTTCTTCGAAGGTGCTCCATCTTTGGATGGATATAGCTAGGGGTCAACTTACAAGGACCTCCAAAGACTCCTCATTTTTTAGCAAGTAGAGCCAATGAAGACCAAAGGCCCCTTATTTTTCAGCAATCGGAGCCTACGAAGTCTCCTACGACCAAACTGAAGCAGAAGAATGCACCGCACATCTTCGGTAGCTTTGACTTGATATACTCCCTTCATCCGAATCAACTCTGGCTCAGCTTGAGAGTAAGGGACTTATGTTAGAGGTAGTTTCATACCAATCGAAGATATAGGCAAATGAGGATTGGACCTTACGATTCCATACCACTGACCAATCCTAGGTCCCTTTGCTAGATCTGACTTGATTTGAAAATCCCATGCCTCTTTCAAAATTAAAATGACCACGACATGACAACCATCCATGGGATGGATAAGGAAGAAATAACAAAAATATCTCTCCAGATAAGGAAAGGATAACGATTGAATCTCATCAAATAAAGTAAGGCTAACTATTTGATTCTCTTTCCTTCTCATGGCTCTTCAGCCTCTGCCAATAAATAAAGACCCACAGGAGATCTTCAAGATATAAAATATCCTCTCTCCTAGGATACTTATTCCTTTTCTTTATTGTCTAGAATATTGACTTGAGTGTTGGAGGATCCCTACTAGGCCACCTCCGATCGAAAATTTTTCTTACAGGTCCTGCCATCACCGACCTGCCATCGCCATATAACTCCAGTCAATCCGACATGAGATAAAATTCTACCACAATATTATTGATACTAGTTTCCCATTCAAAGAAACAACTTGGAATTTTGAGCAATAGACACAGCAATGCCTCCAGATAATACCAGAATCAGCTCGAAGACGTCAAGCTGAATCTAAAATCCATGGCAGAAACAAAATGAAAAACCTAAATGATGCAAAATCATGTTTATAGGAAAATTATTCCACTCATAAGGTCAAATAATACTCTCAGGAAAAGTGCCTCCAAGACCTACCTGAACTGCTCTAAATGCCCAAATCACTTGTAGCACCGTCGGTACCCAAATGCAGTAGGTAAAAGATGAAAAAGTGAACTAAAGATGATGAAATATGAGGTACCAGGCCCTAAACAAAGCATCTCTTCCACTTGAAACATTAAAACAAAAAACTGGTTTCAAACTGAAACCATTGGAAAAATTTGTCCTTTTTCTACAGCAAAAAAAAGAAACATCCATAGATACTTAGCTTATAGATTTACCTACTAGGCTGCACTTAAAGTGTTCGATAGCTGGGATAGAGACGAATCAATGGAGTCTAATCCGGGGATCAGAAGCAATGAGTCTTTTCAGAGCCTCTTCCCTCGCTCTGATTCTACCCCACACTGAAATTTACAAGGAAAAAGGGTAAAAATCTAAAATTTATTTTCTGACTGGAAATGAGAAAGTAGAGAAGGGATGATTTGGGAGATCATACGGCAAAGGAGGAGAAATTGATCTGTTGTTTTGGCTCTCATCCCTCCAGAATGGAATCCACCCTATTGCCGAGCTTGCTGTAGAACCGCTCATCAGAGGATGGACTGATCAAACTATCTAAATCCATGGAAGGTGAGAATGAGAGGGAGATGACAGAGAGAGATGAGAGAGAGATTGCAATGGCTAGTGAACTGAAGGGTTGTGTGAGAAGAGGAGAGATTTTTAAATAAGGGAAGGCCGATTGTTTCTAACGATCGAACTCATATCTTGTGTTGCCCAACTATGCAACCCAAGAGGGGGGGTGAATTAGATTTTTGAAAAATTTAAACTTAACTTACTACTATGAAGAATATTTAACAATGAGCAAGATAAGTATGGAGAGTGTAATTTATGCAAGGTGTAGAAGTTGGATTCAAGAATGCAAGAGGATAAAGAAATTTAAAAGGAGAGCAAGTAAGCACAACACAAACAAGAAGATTTATAGTGGTTCGGTACCAATCTTGCACCTACATCCACTCCCCAAGCTCTCACTTGGGAATTCAAATCCACTAAACTGTATTCAACTCGAATACAACGTCGGAACCTCCGACTCTAGCTATTTCAAGTTAGAACACTTATTTTTCGGGTACAAGCCAACCCAATATAATGTCGGAACCTCCGACTCTAGCTATTCCAAGCTAGAACACTTATTTCTGGGTATAAACCAACCCAATACAATCCAATTCAAGGTTCGGATCAACCTTTTCACATTTTGGAACCCTTTTAAAATAAAAATAATAATTCAAAAAGAGTATTACAGTTAATTGCACAAAACTATGGATGAAGCTCCTTTAATGAGCGAATAAAGCTTTAAATACACTTTACACAATTAGAAGAAAGCTCTTTCTGATTTTCTCAAGGTGGTTGGAGACTTGAATGAGCTCTTGAGAAGTTGGTGAACTTGAAATGAAAGCTTTTTTAACTTCAAGAGGACTCTTTGCTTAGGACTGAAATGTATGCTTGAAATCCTCTTCAAAACCCTTCTCTTATTTTTGATTCCCTCCTTTAAGTGCCTTTTATAACTTCAAATAATGATGGAGAGTAATCTGGACTGAAATAGAACCGTTAGAGCACATTAAATGGACATTAAATGCAGCCAAAACGAGCAAAAAACTAGCCGTTGTGGAATTTTTCCATCGCAGGGGTCGACTCATAGGGTCGACTCATGCTCATGAGTCGACTCATGGGGTCACAGGGGTCGACTCATGGGGTCAGCTCATATGGCATAGAACAAAAATTGACAGTTCTGTATTTTTTGCTTGCACAGCAATAGAGGTCGACTCATAGGGTCGACTCATGCACAGGGGTCGACTCATGGGGTCGACTCAATTGGGTGTGCCAGCTAAAAATAACATGCCGTTCAGCCCTTTTGCCATAAGTCGACTCATGGGGTCGACTCAAATTTATAAACATAATTTTTTTTCAAAATACACATCCAAAAATATTGAAATTGCCTCCAATAGATTATAAATCTTGTGTTCTTGCTCTTGAGACTTCCGAATCAGAACTTGATAAAATTATAATTTTGCCCCTGAAATATAATAATTTTTTTTCAAATCAAAATCATTAGTAATCCCTCAAATGCTTTGTAATCATCAAAATTAATTCAAGGAGCAACAACCTCTCCCTTTTTGATGATGACAAAATACTTGAGCAAAAGTATATATAAAGCATTGAACATGAATTTTAAATTTATGAAGATGCATCACTTAAATATTATAGCCAAGTATTAGAACGAAATGCATCATAAGCAGTTTAAAAATAAATTTGAAATTTGCTATAAATCTAAAATTTGCTTATAAGTGCATTTGCCTGGAAAGAAAAAGCTGATTTTGATTCTTTGGCATATGACACATGTGCCCATTTGCTTAACAATTTACTTATTGCTCATCTTTAATGCTTATTTCTCAATCTTGATTTTGATTTTTGCTTATTGTTCAATCTTTATTGCTCTTATTGCTCAATCTCGATTTTGATTTTTGGATTTTTGCTTAATGTTCAATCTTTATTGCTCTTATTGCTCAATCTCAATCTTGATTCTCTACTCTCCTTTTTTGACAGCATCAATTGAGATTCTCTACTTCCTCTCTTTTTTTTGAATATATTTTCTCTATTCCTTCCTTTTGATGGGATCAATTTTACTTCTTTAGCTTCCTTCTTTATTGCTTGTTTCTTTATTGCTTATTATTTTACTCCCCCTCAATATAGTAAACGTAAAAGATATATCAATTTACTCATTTAAAAGATATTGCTATCCAAGTATTTCATAATTTAAAAGTAACTCCATTTGATCACATTCAGAGATATTCATTGAAAGTCAAAGTATATATATATATATATATATAATATATATATATATATATATATATATATATCAAAAAGTGATTGAAGATATAGATGTTTCAATACATAAGTGTCAACTTATAGTACAAAAGACATGGATAGAAACTATCTAAGAGTCAATCAGTCAATATTATATTACATGGCCTACAAGATAGATCCTAAAAACTAAAGAAAGGATAGATTACACTAGATCTAATAGATATCATGACTGGATGGATCAGAGTCTGATGAATCAGAGATGGGGTGAGGAGATGAAGGATCATGTCCACAAGCTCGACCTCGACCGCATCTGCCTCTGCCACGGGTAGAGGTGCCAGCACGAGTGGAGGGGTAAGAAGATCCTGAAGGCTGAGAAGCAAAGGACTGAGCTACAAGTGAGAGTCTGATGGTATCCAGAAGGTTCAAAGCTCTCGAAACAGAGTGTAGCAGTGCAGTGAACTGAGTGAAAGCATGCTCACTAGAGCCCCTGATCTCTCTCCTCAGGAAGTCAAAATCACTCTCTAAGACTCCTCGCAGTCTGACTGCCTTCGCAGATAGGTCTGAGACCTCAGTGATATCCTCATGCGGCTGTGGATGGGCTAGAGCTAACACTTGCCCCTGCAAGTCAAGTACTATGTCAGTCAGTCTCAATATACAACCCTCAAGCTGCTCGATGCGTACTGACTGATCAGAAATCATCTAAAAAATAGTGGAGATATGGGGGATCAGTGTCTGATCAGATACATCATGAGATGTCGATCCCTGAGCAAAAGCTGAAGTGCCTATCTGACGAGATAGTATGGAGGCTACACGTTGAGATATCATCTCTATCTGATCATCAGCCAATCTGATCTCTGAAGGATGTGCTCTGCTGTTGGCTGCTGAACTGAAGTATGCCTCCTCGCAGACTCTGACAGCCCAGCCTCGTGGTCAAAAACAAACTGAATATCTGAAGATACAGCCCTGTGATTACGAGGGGTGAGGATGATCCTTCCTCCTCTGCTCTGTCCTCAGCTCTTTCTTCCACACCTTTTGTCCAACCACCATCAGTTTTAAAAAATTTCATGCGGTGCAAAGTATGGCGGTTGATAGTGTCAGAGTGAGATAGCCTAGCTACTGTCTCCCCCTCAAAGCTAACTCCAAACCTCCTAAATACTAAAGTGAGAGCCATACCAAAAGGCAAATGTGTCTTAGACCTATTCAAGGTCTCTCTCATAGCCTCAAACATCAATGTCGGGAGGTTTAAGGGGATTTGTGCAATTACATGATACATAATGCAGATGTCTCGACCAGAGAGAAGATCATGTCTACCACTTTTAAGAAAAAATAACTTAGTTACCATGTGGTGTAGTAGCCTCATCTTAAAGGAAAGAATCTTTGCCTCTAATTTGTTTAGGCTTCCAGTGAAGGTTCTCCCTAGAATAACATTTATTCCTTCCTCTTTAACTGGGAGTTCCATGTTTGTGTATCCCTCACAAGGTAAATGAAGAATTTCTCCCAAAAGCATAGGATCTAGGCTAATTTCTACACCCTTCACTGTGGATTTTACTGTTTCATTGCGTATCCCAAATTTAGATAAAATTCTCTAACAAGATCTACATAAGTATTTTCTTTTAGGGAGCAGTAGAATTTCCAACCTTGGTCCTTAATTTTTGATCCGATAGAGAACCCTTCCTTTTCAAAAAATCTGAAATCAATATTTTTGCTGGGCTCTACCTTCCTATCGGAGAGGGATACCTTACTAGGGCTGATTGGAGATCGGGTTGTAGCTGGAGCTGATGCAGGAGCAGGGTTTGAAACAGAAGTGGTCTCGGTTGCTTGTCTCTTCCGATGCACACTTTCCTCCAACCCGCGAACTGATTTCCTCCTCTGTGGAAGCTTCATCTTCGGAGCCATTTGCGCAAGTAGAAATAGCAAGGAACTTAGGAGAGCAAATGTGAGGGAGAGATGAAGGTTTTTAGTGGAAGGATAAGGATTTTGGAAAAGTGGAGTGCCGATTTGGAGAAGATGGGTGAGTCTAGGGTAAGCTCGACTCGCTCCAAATGAAGAAGGAGAAAGGGAGGAACTTGGTTCCAAGAGGGCGATTTAGAGGGTGAGAGATGGTGGGAGAAGAGTTTTGGGAAAAAACTTGGGTTGAGGAAGAAGAGAGGGAGTCTTTTGGCTTGGTGAAAGGAAGAAGATGGAGAGTTGGGTCGGCTCAAGAGAGTATTTCCAACAAAAAGAAGGTGCCCAAAGGATTTAGTCAATATTATAAGTTTACCCTAGGGTCAACCCTGGGGGTCGACTCATGGCACAGAAAAAATCAGAAAAATGATGAAATAATTTCGAAAAAAATTGAAACATTAGGAGAAGGATGTAAAAAAAAATTGATTATGAGAATGATAATTTTGGGCTTTTGAGCTCAAAAGAAAAGATGAGAATTAAGCTAAAAGAATTTTTGGTGGTGATTCCTTGGAATCAGAGAGACACTTAAGCAGATGGATCAAAGATTCCTAGTTCTCTCCTAATTTCATAAAATCTATCTTCACTTAAGGCCTTGGTAAAGATGTCAGCTAATTATTTTTCAGTACAAACATAGTCAAGAATTATATTTTTATTTTGAACATGTTCTCTTATGAAATGATGTCTGATTTCAATATATTTTGATCTAGAATGCTGAATTAGATTTTTAGTGAGATTTATAGCACTAGTGTTATCACATCTTATGAAAGTTTCATTAAGTTTGATACCAAAATCTTCGAGTTGTTGCTTAATCCACAAGATTTGAGCACAACAACTTTCAGCTGCAATGTATTCGACCTTGGCCGTAGACAGTGCTACTGAATTTTGTTTCTTGCTAAACCAAGAGATTAGGTTAACTCTAAAAAATTGACAAGTTTCACTAGTACTTTTTCTATCTAATCTACATCCAACAAAATCGACATATGAATATCCTATTAAGTTAATTAATGAGTCTTTAGAATATCATAATCCTAGAGTTTGTGTACCATTTAAATATCTAAGAATTCTTTTAACTGTATTCAAGTGTGATTCTTTTGGATTTGATTGAAAGCGAGCACAAAAGCAAACATTAAACATAATATTAGGTCTACTAGCAGTTAAATATAATAGAGAACCAATCATGCCTCTATAAAATTTTAAGTCTACACTTTTACCTTCTTCGTCCTTGTCAAGCTTACATGATGGGCTCATGGGTGTGCCAATTATTTTGGAGTTCTCCATTCCAAATCTTTTGAGAAATTCTCTTGTGTACTTGCTTTAGGTGATGGAGATTCCTTCCTTTGTTTGTTTGATTTGGAGTCCGAGGAAGAATATAAGTTCTCCCATCATGTTCATCTCGAACTCTCCCTGCATGAGCTTTGCAAAATCTTGATAAAGAGTTTCATTAGTAGACCCAAAAATAATATCATCGACATATATTTGTATCACTAATATATCATCTTGACTTCTTTTAATGAAAAGGATTGTGTCTACATTTTCTTTTGAAAAATCATTATTGAGTAAAAATTTGCTTAGCCTTTCATACCAAGCCCTGGATGCTTGTTTCAAACCATATAGAGCTTTATTTAATCTAAAAACATGATTAGAAAAAGCATGATTTTTAAAATCTGGAGGTTGTTCTACATAAACTTCTTCAGCAATATATCCATTTTAAAAAATACTTTTGACATCCATTTGGAATAATTTAAATTTCATAAAGCAAGCATATGCAAGTAGAAGTCTAATTACCTCTAATCTAGCAACAGGTGCAAAAGTCTTATCAAAATCAATTCCTTCTTCTTGATTATAACCTTTTGCAACCAATCTTGCTTTATTTCTTATTACATTTCCATGTTCATCCAATTTATTCCTATATACCTATTTTGTGCCAATTATTGAATAGTTTTTAGGTCTTGATACTAAGGTCCATACATTATTTCTTTCAAATTGATTAAGTTCTTCTTGCATTGCATTAATCCAATTATAATCTTTTTCAGCTTCGTCTATAGTTTTAGGTTCAAGATGAGAGATAAAAGCAAAATGATTGAATGCATCTTTAAGTGAAGAACGAGTTCTTACACCATGTGTGGGATCACCAATGATTAGTTCCTTGGGGTGATTGTGATCATACCTCCATTCCTTGGGTAGATTATTTGTACCTTGAGGTTGTTCTTATTGTTCTTCACCTTTCTCATCCTGTTTGTCTTCATGTTCTTCATTATCTTGAATTGTTGAATCTTTTAGAGTGATCTCCTTCATCTTTTCTATAAGAGGATCTGCATCATCAAAACTTTTATTCTTTCTTGAAGGAAGATCGTTAGTTTCATCAAAGATAACATATATTGACTCCTTTACTACTAAGGTTCTTTTGTTGAAAACTCTAAAGGCTTTACTAGAAGAGGAGTAACTAAGAAAAATCACTTCATCGGATTTAGCATCAAATTTTCTTAGTCTTTCTTTACCATTGTTCAAAACAAAACATCGACAATCAAAAACATGAAAAGTTTCATCCTTATGTGCCAAAAAGAAGATCCATGTAAAATGAGAAAAATCATCAATATTTACAAAATCATATCATTTTTCACCTAAACTAGTAGTTCTAGTGGATCCAAATAAATTCATGTGCAATAGTTCTAATGGCCTAGAAGTTGAAACAATATTTTTAGATTTGAATAAGACTCGTGTTTGTTTACCCATTTGGCATGCATCACAAATTCTATTCTTTTCAAAATTCAATTTGGGTAAGCCGATAACCAATTCTTTTTTAATAAGTTTTGAAAGTGAATGCATGCTAATATGTGCAAGTCTACGATGCCAAAGCCAACTAGCCTCATTAATCTTGGCATTCAAAGCTATTAGGCATTGCATGTTTATTTTGAAAAGATCATTCAAATCTACCATATAAAATTACCATGTCTATGCCCAACAAATTTAATGCCTTCATTAATAGGACTAGTTACAATGCAAACTAGTTTCATATATCAAATATATGTAGTTTCAGATCTAAATAAAAATACATCACATATGCATCAAATTTCAGATCTAAAACTAAATTTACACATATCAAATATATATATAATTAAATCTAAAATAATGATTAAAATATTTTAAAAATATTTTTCAAAAATCGATTCACATCAAACTAGGACAACCTTTACAATATAGGGGGTAAACCCTATATCAGGACAACCTTATATCAGTTTGATGTAAATTTTTAATCATTCTAATTTTAGAACTAAACTTAAATTAAACATATCAAATATGCTAATTTTTAGATCTAAAAGATTTGATTTAATTATGAAGATTCAAAAATGACTTTGTATCCTTTATCACAAAATTAACTGATTCTTAATAAATTATGTTTTAAACCATCTATTAATAAAATATTTTCAATATACTTAGAGGGAGTGATACCAATGTTACCTATACCAATGATCTTTCCTTTGCCATTGTCTCCAAAGGTGACCATCCCTCCATTTTTAGCAACAAGTGTGATGAATTGAAATTCATCACCAGTCATGTGTCTTGAGCACCCGCTATCAAGATACCATCTCCGGTTTGCTCCTTGAGATGCAAGACACACCTATACATAAGAATTAAGTTTTGACTTTTGGTACCCAAGTTTTTTTGGGTCCTTTTTGGTTAGTCACAATGGTTCCTTTTGAAACCCATATTTTCTTTACATTAGAATTTATGGATTTGTTAGAGAAACAAGTGTATGACTTGTGTCCTACTCTACCACATTTGAAGCAAATAATGTTTTAAAACTTGTTGCTTGAAGAGTTTACATAAATATTTTTTAGAAATTTTTATTTCTTTAGGGGGTTGTAGCCAAGACCAGCTTTATCATAAATGATCTTTTGATTTTCAAGTATCATATTAAGTTTATTTGAACTTAAGATGAATTTTTCAACCATTAGTTTTAGCTTGGCAATCTCATCTTTTAAGTTCAGATTTTCTTGAGACAGGATTGATTTTTCATTAGAAATACTCTCATTTTTTTTAGTAAGTATTGATTCTTTGATTTTAACTCTTTGTTCTTTACCCCTAGCTTTTTTAGTTCATCAATTAAATCATAAAAAGCTTCATGAAGTTCTTCAAAGGTAAAGTCAATAGGAGTTGCAGAATTTACCTCATTTTCATGTGCCATAAGGCACAAGTTGGCTTGTTCATTTGAGTCTTCTTCTTCGGAGCTTGACTCATCACTTCCACTCCAAGTAGCCATCATGGCCTTCTTCTTGTACTTCTTGGGATCCTTCTTCAGTTGTGGACATTCAGACTTAAAGTGTCTCAATTTTTTGCATTTGTAGTAAATAAGAGATTGGTCTTTATCCTTTTCTTTGCTATGTTTCCCTTTTGTGGGTGGCCTCTTCCTCATTCCTTGTTTCCTTTTCCTCAAAAATTTCTTAAACCTTCTAGTAATGAGAGCCATTTCTTCATCCTGCTCTTCATTTTCTATATCATCAGTTTCTTCATCAAGTTGAGCTATGGATTTGAGGGTGATTGTCCTCTTCTTTTTGACTTCTTCTTCTTGATATTGTTTCATGCTCAGCTCATGTGTCATCAGTGATCTTAGAAGCTCTTCCAAGGGTAGGATGTTCAAATCCTTGGCTTCTTGGATAGCGGTCACTTTGGCTTCCCAAGTTCTTGGTAAGGACCTAAGAATCTTTCTCATGAGATCACTGTTAGAATAAGACTTACCAAGACTTTTTAGATTATTTATAATATTAGTAAAATGAATAAATATTTCAGTTATAGATTCATCATGCTCCATTTTAAAAAGTTTATATTTATGTACTAGCATGTTAATTTTGGATTCCTTCACTTGATTAGTTCCTTCATGAGTTACTTCTAATCTATCCCATATTTTCTTAACAGACATGCATATTGAAATATGATTGAATTCATTAGCATCTAGAGCATAATACAAAACATTCATGGCTTTAGCATTTAGTTGAGCCATTTTCTTATCAACCTCATCCCATTCTTTTTCGAGTTTGGTTGATTCCACACCATCAATAATTTTAGTGGGTGTGTGTGGTCTGTTTACTATGATACTCCACATATCATAGTCAAGTACTTGAATGAAGATTTTTATCCGAGCTTTTCAATAGGTATAGTTTGACCCATTGAAAAGTGGAGGTCGGTTAGTGGACTGCCCCTCGGCTAGAGAAGTGCCAACTTAAGTTGCCATAGATCTTTAGCTCTTTGATGGTTAAATCAAAGTAGGGCTAGAGCACTGAGCTCTGATACCACTTGTTGCCCAGCTATGCAACCCAAGAGGGGGGGTGAATTGAATTTTTGAAAAATTTAAACTTAACTCACTATTATGAAGAATATTTAACAATGAGCAAGATAAGTATGGAGAGTGTAATTTATGCAAGGTGTAGAAGTTGGATTCAAGAATGTAAGAGGATAAAAAAATTTAAAAGGAGAGCAAGTAAGCACAACACAAACAAGAAGATTTATAGTGGTTCAGTGCCAACCTTGCACCTACATCCACTCTCCAAGCTCCTACTTAGGAATTCAAATCCACTAAACTGTATTCAACCCGAATACAACATTGAAACCTCCGACTCTAGCTATTCCAAGCTAGAACACTTATTTTCTGGATACAAGCTAACCCAATACAACGTCGGAACCTCCGACTCTAGCTATTCCAAGTTAGAACACTTATTTTTCGGGTACAAACCAATCCAATACAATCTGATTCAAGGTTCGGATTAACCTTTTCATATTTTGGAACCCTTCCAAAACAAAAACAACAACTCAAAAAGAGTATTACAGTTAATTGCATAGAACTATAGATGAAGCTCCTTTAATGAGTGAATAAAGCTTTAAATAACTTTACACAATTAGAAGGAAGCTCTTTCTGATTTCCTCAAGGTGGTTGGAGACTTGAATGAGCCCTTGAGGAGTTGGTGAACTTGAAATGAAAGCTTCTTTAACTTCAAGAGGGCTCTTTGCTTAGGGCTGAAATGTATGCTTGAAATCTTCTTCAAAACCCTTCTCTTATTTTTGATTCCCTCCTTTAAGTGCCTTTTATAACTTCAAATAATGATGGAGAGTAATCTGGACTGAAATAGAGCCGTTAGAGCACATTAAATGGGCATTAAATGCAGCCAAAACGAGTAAAAAACTAGCCGTTGCGAAACTTTTCTGTCGCAGGGGTCGACTCATGCTCATGAGTCGACTCATGGGGTCACAGGGGTCGACTCATGGGGTCAGCTCATATGGTATAGAATAAAAATTGATAGTTCTGTATTTTTGGCTTACACAGCAACAGAGGTCGACTCATAGGGTCGACTCATGCACAGGGGTCGACTCATGGGGTCGACTCAATTGGATGTGTCAGCTAAAAATAACGTATCGTTCAGTCTCTTTTACCATGAGTCGACTCATGGGGTCGACTCAAATTTATAAACATAATTTTTTTTCAAAATATACATCCAAAATATTAAAATTGCCTCCAATAGATTACAAATCTTGTGTTCTTGCTCTTGAGACTTTCGAATCAGAACTTGATAAAATTATAATTTTGCCCCTGAAATACAATAAATCTTTTTCCAAACCAAAATCATTAGTAATCCCCTCAAATGCTTTGTAATCATCAAAATCAATTCAAGGAGCAACATCTTTTTCTCTAATTTTCGTGACCAATGCCCATCTTTAGATCATTTATTTATTTATTTTTTAAAAAAGAAGTGGCGCAGATGGTGCAAGTTCCCTGGTTGGACTCAGTGAGGATGCCTTTATTTTCGTTTATCTTCGGAAACAAGTTCCATGCTCAAGTTCCCTAGTCTAACAGCCAACTATCTCCTAGATCATTTGGAGGCTTGTAGGACTATCACTTTAACTTGCAAGCATAATACTTGACAAAGCTTGACCCGACCTTATCTAGGACTAGACCTGGACCCGACGACCAAGAAGCGGAGTATGGGTCCAAAGTTTGTCTGTCCGATCTGAGTTTAACTTTTGTTAGACTCGACCTTCCATAAACTCACATAATTAGTTGATGTTTTATATATGTATTTTTAATAATAAATTTTTTTACATGTATATCCTCATAAATATTCAAATTTATGTGAATATCATTTCAAACTTAATATTTGTATATGTACCTTTATGAAATACTTATATTGCAAGTGTATCATTTTATTTTCTTATTTTTACATATATACCCATATCATCTAATATTTTTAAAAAATTAACGATTTAAAATTAAATGATCGAAAAATCATTATAGATAGATGTGCAAAAAGAAAACTTTATAAGGGCATATATAGAAATATCAATTTTATGAGAGAATTCAAGTAAATTTAAATCTTTAGGAGGGTATATATGCAAAAAAAACTCTAAATCTAATTGTGATACTCGACAAAAGATAAATTTTTAATCTAAAGATGCATGACCTTAAATTATGTTCCAAGCAGTAAGCAGTAGAACAAGATTCTAACATATTTGAGGCTTAGAAACTACTTTTGCCCATACTTTAGTAGTTTTTGAACTTTGCACCTAGTCATTCCCTTGCTATATAAACTTAGTTAACACCCAAAGCAAGTATGGGAGATAATTTTATAATCTATAGTTAGCTCCGCCTGCATCAAATTCACCAAGGTCATATGTATTATACCATAGTGATCCACCTATTGATTCTAAAGTTGCATGATACTAATAAATTTTAAGTTACCCAACACAAAAAAAACACACACACACACAATTTACCTTGCTAGATGTCCATACATATGAAAATCTTTTATATTGTCTAGAAGGAGAAGTAAATGTTTCTAGTATATCAAAAAAATTATTCACATTTCTACAATAAAAAGCAAAGTTTTAGGTTTTGTATTTAAAGAAATATTACCGTGAGGATGAAGGACTCAAACTATGTTCCAAGCAACTCTTCTAGGGTTGTAAAGCAAACAAGCTAATGTTGTTACTAATTTTCATATTTTCTTATGATGCTGTGGTAATTGCTAAAGCTAATAAACTTTGAAGAACCCATGGCAACATTGTCACAAAAATGCCGTATGAGGCTTACTTCTAAGGACTTGAAATTATACACTAGTAAAGAAGATGATGGTGTGATGAGCAAAAAACAAGGGGGCTAAAATGGTGTCTAACATAGAAATCTAAACTCCTCTGAGAGTGTGCCTTTGGCCTTTGCAAGACTTTCGAGGCGATAATGTCAAGAAGAATGGATCATTGGATAATTGAAGGTTCTGCCTAGCATCATGGGAGTTGGACTGGAGTATCTCTTGTGCTAACTGGTGTGCATGCTATATCGTTGGAGAATAGAGCAATGAGCTTCAATGTATCTTTCAATAAGAGTTTGCTCAGTCAGAGTCCTATGCAGCCGCTTCCTTTGCCTCCAATCGGCCTGCTCCTATCAAACTTTGGAGAGATCTTTTTAAGGGTGTTACTCCACCCAACCATCGAGAAGGGAGCCATAACTCATCACTTTTCTTCACATTTAACTCTACCAACCATGCTATCTTTAAAAAGCTAGTGAGCCGATCTCATCTAAAATAGGGGTCTCTCAAGGGCCTTCAGAGCTTCAAAGCCAACACATGCTTTTGATGCTAAGACATCAGCCATTTCAAAAGAGATTACTATAACCCTCTGGTTTGTTTTCAGTGTAGATGTGTTGGCCACCCGATAAAAAGATACAGAGCAGGTAGGGCTTCGGTGGATAGCCCTATTGTTATCTCCATCCCTAATCGACCAGAATCTATTTTGGACTTTATCTCCACTAATGATGGCCACCATCATCGGTATGAGAACCTGGCATGTGCTGAGGTGGTCCATATGTTCTCTATCCAAGATGGTTTCTAATCTCTCAGCCCACCTCAGATTGTCTAGGCTCTCTGATGGTTCATCTATAGATTTGATCAGGATCTAGTCATCTTGTGTTCAAATCTTTTTTTAGTTCCCTTCCCTTCGCGCTCTAGTTTGCTGTAAGCTTCCAAGAGAGGCACAAAGAGGCACTTTTTCTTTTCCTTCTCTATCAAGCCTTAGTCATATCAAAATGGTGCTTCTACATTTCAGTTTTATAATCTTTGGATTCATCCATCTGGAGAAGGTGTCCACAAAAATATTAGTGGGTAGAGATCTCTCTATTTTTAAGACCTCAGCCTTCTGTGAGAGAATTGAAGATATTCCAAACTTTATCCAGATGACTTTAGGTGACGTCTCTTACCATATTTTGCTGTCTATCTATAGTGCCTCCTCCAACCAATATTTATCCTTAGATATTTGTCTGAGGATGGATTGGGAAGATGACTGGTCATCCACCGAAAGGTCTAATCCCAACTAGATGCCAACTCTCCTTGAAGCTTCTATAAGACATGGACCTGCTCACCTTGTTCGTGGATCTGTTGCCTCGTCAGGGCAGGGTGCTGGCTTCAATCACCAAGATGATGGTGCAGAAGGCTCTAGCTTTTTCAAAGAGGATAGCGGTGAGCCTTCTCTTTCTTTGATTCGAGAAGATCCTATCGAGCTCTCACCACCAGCTGTAGGTCCACTGAATGGCAAAGAGGGCATTGGAGCTTTGGACTTGGGCAACGACCTAATGCCTCCAGTGGCTCTCTCAGCAATAAGATGCAGTGAGCCATCATCTCATGTGAACCACTGATTGAACCAGGTCCAATCCATTTTGGATTGGTTGGTTCATTTTCAAATTTGACCTCTAAAACAATCGATGGCGTTGTGTTGAGTGATAGGCTTGAGGTCCCTACTAATTTTTTGCTTTCGAGCGATCTCATTAATTAGCGATTTTCACTACTGGATGAACCTTTGAAGGATCTCTCCGTTGTATCTCCTCCCCCAACTGTTGCCTCTGAAAAAGGTCTTGGCCTCTTAAAAATCATAAATAATCTCTATCGCCTTTTATGAGGAGTTTGAGGCTGCTGGGGATGGTTCAAAGTCAAAGTCCCTTCCTTTGTTGACCAAGCCACCATCTAAGCCCTCTGAGAAAGAAATGGATCCCACAAGAGGCAAATCTCACTTCTACCTTGGATGAGCTACATGTTGATTCTTAGTTTGGTGTTTTCTATCATGCTGCCAACTTATCGGACTCCATGCACATGGCTCATTTTGAAGTTACTTTAGAACTCTTGCTCTTGTGACTGAGTCTTCCTTCCCTCCTTCTATTGTGCTGCAAAAATCTTCAAGATCAAAAGCTGTTAACACCATGAAGGAAGCTATTGCTAAGCCAATCCTTGTGAGAAGGAAAAAGAGGGACTCTAAGGTAGATGATGCTAACTTGGATCCTTACTTCCTGCTCTCTCCTCTTCCTCAACATTTGCTCGTAGATTGGGGTAGGGTATGTGAATTCACATTCTTTGAGAAAATTGCTAAGGATATCATTGATACTCTTTAAGAGTTAGAGAAAGGGAAAGCAATTGCGATATCTTCAGTTCAGCCATAACCCCTTCTGTTATTGAATTTTAGATGTAGCTTGCTTTATTTTTGTGTATGTTCTTACACTCTTATGGTTGATTGGGGTCATATTTTTGCTTTGTATTTTGATTGGTTCTATAGATAGTTTGGTGCTCATGTTTTTGTTTGTTGTTTGCACATGGTTGCCAAGCACTGGTTGTCAAATGGAATTTGGATGTTTCTTTGTTTCTTCATTGAATGGTATCAGTTTTACTTTTGCCTTATAGCCTGTTATGAGTTGTTTTGTTGCTATGATCATTATCTTGTGGAATGTTAGAGACTTGGGGGATGTGATCAAGTGAAGACCAATCAAAGATCTCATCTTTTCTTTTTCTTGTGACATCATTCTTATTCAAAAATCCAAACTGGCCAATCCTTCCCATGGCTTTTTGGCTTCCTTGGGTGGCAATAAGCTTGATTGTTGGGCCCACCTAGATGCTTTGGGCTCAGTTGGACGGTTTTAATAGAATGAAATTCTCATTTATTTGATCTCAAATCTTTTATTAAAAAAGAGTTCTTCTTGTCTATTTCACTTTACTGTGACTCATTGAACAAAGTATCTCTCTAACATTTGTGTATAGTCTAAATGATCGAGCTCATAGAGGATATTTCTTCAATGAAATTGCTAGCATGCGCTCTAATCTCCCTGGACCTTGACTTCTAGGTGGTGACTTCAACATCACTAAGTCTGATTTTGATAGAAAAGGAAACCCTCAAAGTTGGAAGGATTGTATTGACTTCATGGACTTCATTTCATCTCTATAATATTGTTGACTTGGAGTTGAAAGAGAGAAGCTACACTTGGAATAACAAGCAAAACCACCCTTCAATGGCATGGCTTGATAGGTTTCTGCCATCTTTGGAATGGGATGATTTAGAATGATTTATTTCCATCCTTTATTCAAAGAGCTCTCTCAAGTTTTGTTTTAGATCATATTCTTATTTGCTTGGAGAGGGCGAGGTCAATTTTAGGCTGCTAAGGCTATGTTGTTTTGAGAGCTGGTGGCTTAAGAAGGTAGATTGTTTGGATGTGGTCACTAGTAACTGGAGATCTATAAGAGGTTGCGCCAACTCTACTGTAGCATGGTGAATACTCAGGGTAGCTTTTAAAGGATGGTCCTCAGTCAAGAGTTGTTTTAACAAGGAGTTGAAGAGCAAACTTTTGCATGATGTGGAGCTCTTGGATAAGAAAGAGGAGAAGTGTGATCTATCGCCTTTGGAGTTAGAAACAAGGAGGATTTTGTCGAGATTGCTTGAAGACCTTTATCTCAAAGAGGAATCATATTGGAAACAAAGGTCTAAGATAACTTGATTGGTTGTGGGGATAAGAACGTCCTCCTTACATAAGGTTGCTTTTGGGAGAAAAAGAAATAACATGATAACAGCACTTACAGATGGTGGATTGGTTTATTCCTCTCAAGTGAAAATTGAAACAAAGTTGTATTTATTCTTCAAGAATTTTATTCACCAATGCCCGCAAGCCAAAGATCTCGATTGATTGGAACTTACTGTTTGGTCGCAGCCATTCATCTTTGCTTGAGCTCAAAAAGGATTTCACTTTGAGGAGATGAGAAATGCAGTCTTTTCATTCAACAGTTTGAAAGCACCAGGTCTAGATGGTTTTGCCTTTTGCTTCTTCTAGAAATTTTGAGAATGCATCAAAGATGATATCATGATTATGATGGTGGAGTTTCAGAAAGATACTTTGGCCTTGGACAGTCTAAATTTTACTTACATTTCTCATTTACTGAAGAAAGAAGATTTGTTCTCGGCTTGGGATCTATGTTCGATTAGTCTTCTCAACTCCCTTTATAAAATCATCACGAAGGTCCTTGCAAGGCAGCTGGCTTGCTTTCTCCCTGATTTGATTGATCACTCATAGTCAGCTTTTGTTAAAGGCGGAGTCATTGTTGAACTTTTTTTATGCCCATAAAATGATTCACTATTGCAAAAGGTCTAGCTTCAAGGGCATCTTGTGTAAACTTGATTTTGAGAAGGCATTTGATAATGTTAATTGGATTTTTGTCTGGACATTTTGGTGGCCCAAAGCTTCCTCTATAGGTGGACCTCATAGATTAAGAATCTTTTATCTTTGGCTTCAGTGGGTCGCCTTGTAAATGGTCAATCAGGTAGATGGATCAAGTGCAGGCAAGGTGACCATCTCTCTCCTCTATTTATTTTGGTGGTTGATGTGCTTGCTAGGCTCTTTAAGTGAGCAAGCTCTCTTGGGCTTATGGATGATACTTTATTATTTTGTGTAGGAAAGAAAAAGAATATTTTAGCTACCACAACTATCTTGCTTGCATTTGAAGAGGGCTTAGGACTCAAGATCAACTTTCATAAAAGCTTTTTGTTGGATCTCAATATGGATGATGTAGACATTTCTATGTTTGTCAACTGGATGAATTACTCTATTGGTTCTTTTCTCTTTAAATATTTGGGTCTTCCTATATGTGATAGAAGATTACTGAAGTGCTTTTGGATGCCTCTCATAGAAAAATTTAATGCAAGACCGACTTCTTGGAAGGATAAGTTACTCCCTTTGGGGGAGGGGGGAGATTAACTTTGGTCAATTTTGTACTCTCTGTTTTGCCTTCTTATTATATGCTCATATTCAAATTGCCTAAATGGGTCATTAATAAAATTGACATGGTCAGGAGGGCCTTCTTGTGGAAGGATAATGATACTATGAGTGGATTTTATTGTTTGGTTAATTGAGATCAAGTTTGCAAATCTAAGGAGTAGGGAGGATTGAGAAATAAGAATTTGGAAGAAATGAATCTTTTCTTATTTGCCAAGTGGGCATGGAAATTCCTTAGGGGCTCTGATAACCCATGGTTCTCACAAGTTCGAGGAGTCTATTTCCAAAGATATAAATTTGGCATGAGAATAAAGAAATCTCTTTCAAGAATGTCACCCATTTGGAAGGATGTCTATAAGCAAAATGCCATCTTTTGTAATTGCCTCTCTTGCAAGTTAGAAAATTGGTAAAATGTACGATTTTGGGAGGATGCTTAGATTAACTCTCTCTCTTTGCTCCCTTGTCCTTGATTTATATGACAAAGTAGTCAAAGAGCAAGTCACAGTTAGCTTGTTATGGTGCAAGTGATCTCTTCTTGGATGAATGATTTGAAGGTCCTTTGACTAGAGACGAGATAGTATAGCTTATAGAACTATATGATGTCCTATTACTAGTTAGGAAGTTAAATTCTTTTAGATGCTTTTCAATTGACTCCTACTCATTCTTGAACAATGGCAGCATTCGATGTCCATTCCAAAAGACTATTTGGAGAGTTGCTATTCCGAAAAAGACTCATTTTTTCTTATGGTCAGCACTTCGCAACAAGCTTCATATTGGAGATGTATTAGCTAAAAAAGCTTGGTAAGGGAATGTAAGGTGTGCACTTCGTGGCAACTCCCTTGAAACCACCAATCACCTATTCATTAGATGTCCATTCTCACGAAGTATTTAGTTCTCGATCAAACCTCAATTCCAATTGAAGGGATGGCCATCTAATTTGCAGGATCTTTAGTCAAAATGGAGACTCGAGAACAAACAACATTGGGTGCATTCAATGGGTGATCAATTTTTAGCAGCTATCTATACTGGGATTTGGAGAGAGTGGAACTCAAGATTTTTTTAAGCAAACCATCCTCTATTCACTCTACTATTCTTAAGATCCTTATGAATTTTTTAAAGCTGGAAATGTCTTTTTAAAAATAAAAACTTGAAAATCATGTGTTGCTGTGGAACAAACTGGCAAGCTCAGCTCCTTTGTAATGCCTCTTCTTTAATCTTTTGTAATGCCTCTTTCAGAACAACTTGTTCTAGTTTGCCATCTCTGTATATCTTTTCACTTGTTAGATGTATGCCCAAGAAGCTAATTATTGGCTGACGTATATTATAATTTTAGAATATAATATTGTACTTATAAATTTTATTCATTAATAAAATAGATAATTTTTACTCCAATCATGTTTTATATGTGTCCATGATTCGTCCAAGGGATTAATAGATGATGATATATATTCTCAAAGTGTTGAGAAATTGAGACATGTTATTGATGGTTAATTCTTAAAAACTTTTGATTGTAGGTTCATTATGGAGGATGATGATCAATCTAATTAGATTGGTGCATGGATCACTTTTCTTTCGGACAGATGAGTCTCGAGTCTGTAATGTAGAGACACTGGAGCGAGAGTGTAGATAGTTGTTAGAGAACAACTTGCACTGATCATAACCAACATGAGAAATCACTTGAATGTCAACTCATTTGTCAGTGGTTTACTCGATACTGCAGTAGTATGAGTGATCTTTTGACCTATGGTGCCTCAGCTATTCATAGTGAGGCTACTGTAGTTTGATTGCACACATATACTTGATTTTCTAGCCATTTAAATCATTGCGGTGTATGTTGGCTACAGTAGGTTCAGATTCACTATTAGGAGTAGGATGCACTTAGATAGAATCTATCAATCTTAGTAGAAAAGAAGAAGTCCTATGCGATTTGCAAGATTGAGTTTAATAAGTCTTTGGCCGAAGCAAGTGTGAATAATGAAAAAAAAAATTGACAAAAATTTATGAATGAACTTGAGTTAGGCTAATCTTACATATGACTGACGTTGGAATTTGATGAGTTTTTCATGACCTCCGTCTAGTTAGGACTCATGATAAAAGGACTGAATCACATGATAACTACACTTAGAGGTCAGTAATTTTATTCTGCTGGGTTGCCACTATATACTGCTAGGTATTACTAGTGGATTGTGAGACTACTTGAGCATCATTTTGATGATCGATGATCTTTGATGGGTAGAGTTGGAATCGTTCCAACCTACTGAAAAGAGTTTCAATGATATTATAATAGGGATCATAGTACATCTCACTACCAGATAGAATAGAATCTATGAGATCACACATAATAGAAGTCTTTGACTGATCAAATGGTTGAGTTGTGATTATAAATCGTAGTTGAATCCAATTATCAATGTGATTGATGATTAATTTAATGCAAAAGTTACAATAAAAAAATTCACTAAGAGTTAATATGTTATAGGAGGATTAATTAGCAATTGAATTATAATTTGACTCAATTTAATTGAGCAATGGGGTTAGGATCAAGTCTAATTGAATTAGATTCAGTTTGGCTTGGTTTGAGTTTAATTAGATCAAGCTTGATTAGATTATAACCCAATTGTAAGAGAGACCAATTTCTGATTTGATTAGAACTTGGATACAACTAATTTTTTAATTGGATTAGGATCTAATTGGGTTCCTAATTGGACTAGGATTTTTTCTTTCTTTGGTTGCAACCAATTTCTAATTAGTTAGGGATTAATTAAGCACTAAGAGAGATCCCAATTTGATTGGGACTCTCTCTCCCTAGCGCACGCTTGTGAAGCCATGTATTTTTTTCTTGCACTCGCTTGTTTTTGCATGAGAAATCTCATGCCCGAGTCCTTCTTCAAGCCTCCCTCTTTTCTATCTTGGATTTAGATAAGTTCCCTTTTGAATTCAAAGTCCTTATCAGATAAGGATTGAACTTATCTAAATTAGGTTTAACCTAATCTCATCTTAGATGCCAATTTAAAAGGAGAAAAAGGGGGCACGGCATAAGTGAAGAGCAATCTGGATTTTTATCGTGAAAAATCAGATAGGTGTGCGCGTGGGTTCTCTCTCTTAAGGTGGGGTTTTCTTTGAGGGCATTTCCTCTTAGGCATTGGGTTTAGGAAGAGAGAAAAAGAGAAAGGGTTTCTTCTTCTTCTTCTTCCTCTTCTTCTTCCTATTCTTCTTCTTCTCTAAGAGGGTCTGAAAGAAATGAAGACGGATCCTCTTCAACCATCAGGAAGTGATCTCTACAAGGGAGCTACATCCCAAAAAGATCAAGAAGCTTCTGATCAGATCAAGACCTCGTGTAGATATTTGTAGAGACCGGACGCTTGTGCAGCTCAAAGAACCTAGACATCCACAATCATCAGCTGTGATATAGATCAATCTGTGATAAGAGATGGAGATTTAATCTCTTTTTTGATTATATTATTAAAATTAGATTTCAGATGCATGATCCATATTCATATGGTAGATTTTTTTTAGGTGGTTTAGTAGATCAGATCTAATGTATGCTTAGATTAAAAATGTTTTAATCTATGTTTGTTTTCATTGTCAAAACAAAAATTTTAAAATTACATATGCATCAAACCACTCGATTCCAATATCACTTTTAAGTAAAAGCTGGGGCTGGACTTCTCAATCTCCATTCTCATCAATAAAATGGTGTCTGACATTTTTCGGCTGTCATAATCATGCTATCCCGTTCTCTAGTTACAATTAGATGATGGATACCAACCAACTTGTTCTGTAAATGCTTGTTGCAACCCACGTTCTGCTGATTTTACCATAATTCCACCAATAACATCTCATGCCCAGCAAAATTTAAGACAGCAACTTTGATTAAAGGGAGTACAAATTTTCCAAAGATTCAATCCATATATTGATTGTCAAAGTCAAATACTCATAAATCACAAAATCTGCATACCCTATCACAAGATGATATAGCAACTTGACTGAGAAGCTGATTCATGTTCACTTCACTTTTAGGAATCCTTGGACATGATTTAGGGAGAGGGTCGTAGATCAATAAACGCAGGAGCAATTAAGTCAAAAAGAGGAAAATGGAACATTTGACGCATCGTGAACTGAAAGAGGCTCTTAAAAACTTCAAACTTCAGTGCTTGAAATATTATATCAGCCAAGATCAGAGTGGATTTGTTCTGATTGTGAGTATGATGTAGCCCAAGAATATCTCTCAAAGACACGCGCGAGGGAACGGAGGGGGGTTTTCGGTGGTGTGGGTGGAAGAGAGAGATGGTTTCCATAGCCTTTGAGAAGCCTTAGTTGTCTGCATTCCATGCCCAACCCAAGGTCATGTTACCCCCATGCTTAAGCTCGCCAAGCTCCTCCACTCCAAGGGTTTCCACATCACCTTCGACAACACCAAGTTCAAATACCGCAGTCTCCAAAGTCTCAACACTGTAGTGATAAAGGCTGTATATCAGGATTTAATGGAGGACAAGGGGTGATTATGATTTGTTCTACTGGAAAGCAAGCAGTCCCACGTTTTGCTCTTCTGTTCCT
>NC_026003.2:11233132-11286793 GCF_000442705.2 Elaeis guineensis | reverse complement strand
TTGAAAAGTGGAGGTCGGTTAGTGGACTGCCCCTCGGCTAGAGAAGTGCCAACTTAAGTTGCCATAGATCTTTAGCTCTTTGATGGTTAAATCAAAGTAGGGCTAGAGCACTGAGCTCTGATACCACTTGTTGCCCAGCTATGCAACCCAAGAGGGGGGGTGAATTGAATTTTTGAAAAATTTAAACTTAACTCACTATTATGAAGAATATTTAACAATGAGCAAGATAAGTATGGAGAGTGTAATTTATGCAAGGTGTAGAAGTTGGATTCAAGAATGTTAAGAGGATAAAAAAATTTAAAAGGAGAGCAAGTAAGCACAACACAAACAAGAAGATTATAGTGGTTCAGTGCCAACCTTGCACCTACATCCACTCTCCAAGCTCCTACTTAGGAATTCAAATCCACTAAACTGTATTCAACCCGAATACAACATTGAAACCTCCGACTCTAGCTATTCCAAGCTAGAACACTTATTTTCTGGATACAAGCTAACCCAATACAACGTCGGAACCTCCGACTCTAGCTATTCCAAGTTAGAACACTTATTTTTCGGGTACAAACCAATCCAATACAATCCGATTCAAGGTTCGGATTAACCTTTTCATATTTTGAAACCCTTCCAAAACAAAAACAACAACTCAAAAAGAGTATTACAGTTAATTGCATAGAACTATAGATGAAGCTCCTTTAATGAGTGAATAAAGCTTTAAATACACTTTACACAATTAGAAAGAAGCTCTTTCTGATTTCCTCAAGGTGGTTGGAGACTTGAATGAGCCCTTGAGGAGTTGGTGAACTTGAAATGAAAGCTTCTTTAACTTCAAGAGGGCTCTTTGCTTAGGGCTGAAATGTATGCTTGAAATCTTCTTCAAAACCCTTCTCTTATTTTTGATTCCCTCCTTTAAGTGCCTTTTATAACTTCAAATAATGATGGAGAGTAATCTGGACTGAAATAGAGCCGTTAGAGCACATTAAATGGGCATTAAATGCAGCCAAAACGAGTAAAAAACTAGCCGTTGCGAAACTTTTCTGTCGCAGGGGTCGACTCATGCTCATGAGTCGACTCATGGGGTCACAGGGGTCGACTCATGGGGTCAGCTCATATGGTATAGAATAAAAATTGATAGTTCTGTATTTTTGGCTTACACAGCAACAGAGGTCGACTCATAGGGTCGACCATGCACAGGGGTCGACTCATGGGGTCGACTCAATTGGATGTGTCAGCTAAAAATAACGTACCGTTCAGTCTCTTTTACCATGAGTCGACTCATGGGGTCGACTCAAATTTATAAACATAATTTTTTTTCAAAATATACATCCAAAATATTAAAATTGCCTCCAATAGATTACAAATCTTGTGTTCTTGCTCTTGAGACTTTCGAATCAGAACTTGATAAAATTATAATTTTGCCCCTGAAATACAATAAATCTTTTTCCAAACCAAAATCATTAGTAATCCCCTCAAATGCTTTGTAATCATCAAAATCAATTCAAGGAGCAACATCTTGTTTCTCTAATTTTCGTGACCAATGCCCATCTTTAGATCATTTATTTATTTATTTTTTAAAAAAGAAGTGGCGCAGATGGTGCAAGTTCCCTGGTTGGACTCAGTGAGGATGCCTTTATTTTCGTTTATCTTCGGAAACAAGTTCCATGCTCAAGTTCCCTAGTCTAACAGCCAACTATCTCCTAGATCATTTGGAGGCTTGTAGGACTATCACTTTAACTTGCAAGCATAATACTTGACAAAGCTTGACCCGACCTTATCTAGGACTAGACCTGGACCCGACGACCAATAAGCGGAGTATGGGTCCAAAGTTTGTCTGTCCGATCTGAGTTTAACTTTTGTTAGACTCGACCTTCCATAAACTCACATAATTAGTTGATGTTTTATATATGTATTTTTAATAATAAATTTTTTTACATGTATATCCTCATAAATATTCAAATTTATGTGAATATCATTTCAAACTTAATATTTGTATATGTACCTTTATGAAATACTTATATTGCAAGTGTATCATTTTATTTTCTTATTTTTACATATATACCCATATCATCTAATATTTTTAAAAAATTAACGATTTAAAATTAAATGATCGAAAAATCATTATAGATAGATGTGCAAAAGAAAACTTTATAAGGGCATATATAGAAATATCAATTTTATGAGAGAATTCAAGTAAATTTAAATCTTTAGGAGGGTATATATGCAAAAAAAACTCTAAATCTAATTGTGATACTCGACAAAAGATAAATTTTTAATCTAAAGATGCATGACCTTAAATTATGTTCCAAGCAGTAAGCAGTAGAACAAGATTCTAACATATTTGAGGCTTAGAAACTACTTTTGCCCATACTTTAGTAGTTTTTGAACTTTGCACCTAGTCATTCCCTTGCTATATAAACTTAGTTAACACCCAAAGCAAGTATGGGAGATAATTTTATAATCTATAGTTAGCTCCGCCTGCATCAAATTCACCAAGGTCATATGTATTATACCATAGTGATCCACCTATTGATTCTAAAGTTGCATGATACTAATAAATTTTAAGTTACCCAACACAAAAAAAACACACACACACACAATTTACCTTGCTAGATGTCCATACATATGAAAATCTTTTATATTGTCTAGAAGGAGAAGTAAATGTTTCTAGTATATCAAAAAAATTATTCACATTTCTACAATAAAAAGCAAAGTTTTAGGTTTTGTATTTAAAGAAATATTACCGTGAGGATGAAGGACTCAAACTATGTTCCAAGCAACTCTTCTAGGGTTGTAAAGCAAACAAGCTAATGTTGTTACTAATTTTCATATTTTCTTATGATGCTGTGGTAATTGCTAAAGCTAATAAACTTTGAAGAACCCATGGCAACATTGTCACAAAAATGCCGTATGAGGCTTACTTCTAAGGACTTGAAATTATACACTAGTAAAGAAGATGATGGTGTGATGAGCAAAAAACAAGGGGGCTAAAATGGTGTCTAACATAGAAATCTAAACTCCTATGAGAGTGTGCCTTTGGCCTTTGCAAGACTTTCGAGGCGATAATGTCAAGAAGAATGGATCATTGGATAATTGAAGGTTCTGCCTAGCATCATGGGAGTTGGACTGGAGTATCTCTTGTGCTAACTGGTGTGCATGCTATATCGTTGGAGAATAGAGCAATGAGCTTCAATGTATCTTTCAATAAGAGTTTGCTCAGTCAGAGTCCTATGCAGCCGCTTCCTTTGCCTCCAATCGGCCTGCTCCTATCAAACTTTGGAGAGATCTTTTTAAGGGTGTTACTCCACCCAACCATCGAGAAGGGAGCCATAACTCATCACTTTTCTTCACATTTAACTCTACCAACCATGCTATCTTTAAAAAGCTAGTGAGCCGATCTCATCTAAAATAGGGGTCTCTCAAGGGCCTTCAGAGCTTCAAAGCCAACACATGCTTTTGATGCTAAGACATCAGCCATTTCAAAAGAGATTACTATAACCCTCTGGTTTGTTTTCAGTGTAGATGTGTTGGCCACCCGATAAAAAGATACAGAGCAGGTAGGGCTTCGGTGGATAGCCCTATTGTTATCTCCATCCCTAATCGACCAGAATCTATTTTGGACTTTATCTCCACTAATGATGGCCACCATCATCGGTATGAGAACCTGGCATGTGCTGAGGTGGTCCATATGTTCTCTATCCGAGATGGTTTCTAATCTCTCAGCCCACCTCAGATTGTCTAGGCTCTCTGATGGTTCATCTATAGATTTGATCAGGATCTAGTCATCTTGTGTTCAAATCTTTTTTTAGTTCCCTTCCCTTCGCGCTCTAGTTTGCTGTAAGCTTCCAAGAGAGGCACAAAGAGGCACTTTTTCTTTTCCTTCTCTATCAAGCCTTAGTCATATCAAAATGGTGCTTCTACATTTCAGTTTTATAATCTTTGGATTCATCCATCTGGAGAAGGTGTCCACAAAAATATTAGTGGGTAGAGATCTCTCTATTTTTAAGACCTCAGCCTTCTGTGAGAGAATTGAAGATATTCCAAACTTTATCCAGATGACTTTAGGTGACGTCTCTTACCATATTTTGCTGTCTATCTATAGTGCCTCCTCCAACCAATATTTATCCTTAGATATTTGTCTGAGGATGGATTGGGAAGATGACTGGTCATCCACCGAAAGGTCTAATCCCAACTAGATGCCAACTCTCCTTGAAGCTTCTATAAGACATGGACCTGCTCACCTTGTTCGTGGATCTGTTGCCTCGTCAGGGCAGGGTGCTGGCTTCAATCACCAAGATGATGGTGCAGAAGGCTCTAGCTTTTTCAAAGAGGATAGCGGTGAGCCTTCTCTTTCTTTGATTCGAGAAGATCCTATCGAGCTCTCACCACCAGCTGTAGGTCCACTGAATGGCAAAGAGGGCATTGGAGCTTTGGACTTGGGCAACGACCTAATGCCTCCAGTGGCTCTCTCAGCAATAAGATGCAGTGAGCCATCATCTCATGTGAACCACTGATTGAACCAGGTCCAATCCATTTTGGATTGGTTGGTTCATTTTCAAATTTGACCTCTAAAACAATCGATGGCGTTGTGTTGAGTGATAGGCTTGAGGTCCCTACTAATTTTTTGCTTTCGAGCGATCTCATTAATTAGCGATTTTCACTACTGGATGAACCTTTGAAGGATCTCTCCGTTGTATCTCCTCCCCAACTGTTGCCTCTGAAAAAGGTCTTGGCCTCTTAAAAATCATAAATAATCTCTATCGCCTTTTATGAGGAGTTTGAGGCTGCTGGGGATGGTTCAAAGTCAAAGTCCCTTCCTTTGTTGACCAAGCCACCATCTAAGCCCTCTGAGAAAGAAATGGATCCCACAAGAGGCAAATCTCACTTCTACCTTGGATGAGCTACATGTTGATTCTTAGTTTGGTGTTTTCTATCATGCTGCCAACTTATCGGACTCCATGCACATGGCTCATTTTGAAGTTACTTTAGAACTCTTGCTCTTGTGACTGAGTCTTCCTTCCCTCCTTCTATTGTGCTGCAAAAATCTTCAAGATCAAAAGCTGTTAACACCATGAAGGAAGCTATTGCTAAGCCAATCCTTGTGAGAAGGAAAAAGAGGGACTCTAAGGTAGATGATGCTAACTTGGATCCTTACTTCCTGCTCTCTCCTCTTCCTCAACATTTGCTCGTAGATTGGGGTAGGGTATGTGAATTCACATTCTTTGAGAAAATTGCTAAGGATATCATTGATACTCTTTAAGAGTTAGAGAAAGGGAAAGCAATTGCGATATCTTCAGTTCAGCCATAACCCCTTCTGTTATTGAATTTTAGATGTAGCTTGCTTTATTTTTGTGTATGTTCTTACACTCTTATGGTTGATTGGGGTCATATTTTTGCTTTGTATTTTGATTGGTTCTATAGATAGTTTGGTGCTCATGTTTTTGTTTGTTGTTTGCACATGGTTGCCAAGCACTGGTTGTCAAATGGAATTTGGATGTTTCTTTGTTTCTTCATTGAATGGTATCAGTTTTACTTTTGCCTTATAGCCTGTTATGAGTTGTTTTGTTGCTATGATCATTATCTTGTGGAATGTTAGAGACTTGGGGGATGTGATCAAGTGAAGACCAATCAAAGATCTCATCTTTTCTTTTTCTTGTGACATCATTCTTATTCAAAAATCCAAACTGGCCAATCCTTCCCATGGCTTTTTGGCTTCCTTGGGTGGCAATAAGCTTGATTGTTGGGCCCACCTAGATGCTTTGGGCTCAGTTGGAGGGTTTTAATAGAATGAAATTCTCATTTATTTGATCTCAAATCTTTTATTAAAAAAGAGTTCTTCTTGTCTATTTCACTTTACTGTGACTCATTGAACAAAGTATCTCTCTAACATTTGTGTATAGTCTAAATGATCGAGCTCATAGAGGATATTTCTTCAATGAAATTGCTAGCATGCGCTCTAATCTCCCTGGACCTTGACTTCTAGGTGGTGACTTCAACATCACTAAGTCTGATTTTGATAGAAAAGGAAACCCTCAAAGTTGGAAGGATTGTATTGACTTCATGGACTTCATTTCATCTCTATAATATTGTTGACTTGGAGTTGAAAGAGAGAAGCTACACTTGGAATAACAAGCAAAACCACGCTTCAATGGCATGGCTTGATAGGTTTCTGCCATCTTTGGAATGGGATGATTTAGAATGATTTATTTCCATCCTTTATTCAAAGAGCTCTCTCAAGTTTTGTTTTAGATCATATTCTTATTTGCTTGGAGAGGGCGAGGTCAATTTTAGGCTGCTAAGGCTATGTTGTTTTGAGAGCTGGTGGCTTAAGAAGGTAGATTGTTTGGATGTGGTCACTAGTAACTGGAGATCTATAAGAGGTTGCGCCAACTCTACTGTAGCATGGTGAATACTCAGGGTAGCTTTTAAAGGATGGTCCTCAGTCAAGAGTTGTTTTAACAAGGAGTTGAAGAGCAAACTTTTGCATGATGTGGAGCTCTTGGATAAGAAAGAGGAGAAGTGTGATCTATCGCCTTTGGAGTTAGAAACAAGGAGGATTTTGTCGAGATTGCTTGAAGACCTTTATCTCAAAGAGGAATCATATTGGAAACAAAGGTCTAAGATAACTTGATTGGTTGTGGGGATAAGAACGTCCTCCTTACATAAGGTTGCTTTTGGGAGAAAAAGAAATAACATGATAACAGCACTTACAGATGGTGGATTGGTTTATTCCTCTCAAGTGAAAATTGAAACAAAGTTGTATTTATTCTTCAAGAATTTTATTCACCAATGCCCGCAAGCCAAAGATCTCGATTGATTGGAACTTACTGTTTGGTCGCAGCCGTTCATCTTTGCTTGAGCTCAAAAAGGATTTCACTTTGAGGAGATGAGAAATGCAGTCTTTTCATTCAACAGTTTGAAAGCACCAGGTCTAGATGGTTTTGCCTTTTGCTTCTTCTAGAAATTTTGAGAATGCATCAAAGATGATATCATGATTATGATGGTGGAGTTTCAGAAAGATACTTTGGCCTTGGACAGTCTAAATTTTACTTACATTTCTCATTTACTGAAGAAAGAAGATTTGTTCTCGGCTTGGGATCTATGTTCGATTAGTCTTCTCAACTCCCTTTATAAAATCATCACGAAGGTCCTTGCAAGGCAGCTGGCTTGCTTTCTCCCTGATTTGATTGATCACTCATAGTCAGCTTTTGTTAAAGGCGGAGTCATTGTTGAACTTTTTTTATGCCCATAAAATGATTCACTATTGCAAAAGGTCTAGCTTCAAGGGCATCTTGTGTAAACTTGATTTTGAGAAGGCATTTGATAATGTTAATTGGATTTTTGTCTGGACATTTTGGTGGCCCAAAGCTTCCTCTATAGGTGGACCTCATAGATTAAGAATCTTTTATCTTTGGCTTCAGTGGGTCGCCTTGTAAATGGTCAATCAGGTAGATGGATCAAGTGCAGGCAAGGTGACCATCTCTCTCCTCTATTTATTTTGGTGGTTGATGTGCTTGCTAGGCTCTTTAAGTGAGCAAGCTCTCTTGGGCTTATGGATGATACTTTATTATTTTGTGTAGGAAAGAAAAAGAATATTTTAGCTACCACAACTATCTTGCTTGCATTTGAAGAGGGCTTAGGACTCAAGATCAACTTTCATAAAAGCTTTTTGTTGGATCTCAATATGGATGATGTAGACATTTCTATGTTTGTCAACTGGATGAATTACTCTATTGGTTCTTTTCTCTTTAAATATTTGGGTCTTCCTATATGTGATAGAAGATTACTGAAGTGCTTTTGGATGCCTCTCATAGAAAAATTTAATGCAAGACCGACTTCTTGGAAGGATAAGTTACTCCCTTTGGGGGGAGGGGGGAGATTAACTTTGGTCAATTTTGTACTCTCTGTTTTGCCTTCTTATTATATGCTCATATTCAAATTGCCTAAATGGGTCATTAATAAAATTGACATGGTCAGGAGGGCCTTCTTGTGGAAGGATAATGATACTATGAGTGGATTTTATTGTTTGGTTAATTGAGATCAAGTTTGCAAATCTAAGGAGTAGGGAGGATTGAGAAATAAGAATTTGGAAGAAATGAATCTTTTCTTATTTGCCAAGTGGGCATGGAAATTCCTTAGGGGCTCTGATAACCCATGGTTCTCACAAGTTCGAGGAGTCTATTTCCAAAGATATAAATTTGGCATGAGAATAAAGAAATCTCTTTCAAGAATGTCACCCATTTGGAAGGATGTCTATAAGCAAAATGCCATCTTTTGTAATTGCCTCTCTTGCAAGTTAGAAAATTGGTAAAATGTACGATTTTGGGAGGATGCTTAGATTAACTCTCTCTCTTTGCTCCCTTGTCCTTGATTTATATGACAAAGTAGTCAAAGAGCAAGTCACAGTTAGCTTGTTATGGTGCAAGTGATCTCTTCTTGGATGAATGATTTGAAGGTCCTTTGACTAGAGACGAGATAGTATAGCTTATAGAACTATATGATGTCCTATTACTAGTTAGGAAGTTAAATTCTTTTAGATGCTTTTCAATTGACTCCTACTCATTCTTGAACAATGGCAGCATTCGATGTCCATTCCAAAAGACTATTTGGAGAGTTGCTATTCCGAAAAAGACTCATTTTTTCTTATGGTCAGCACTTCGCAACAAGCTTCATATTGGAGATGTATTAGCTAAAAAAGCTTGGTAAGGGAATGTAAGGTGTGCACTTCGTGGCAACTCCCTTGAAACCACCAATCACCTATTCATTAGATGTCCATTCTCACGAAGTATTTAGTTCTCGATCAAACCTCAATTCCAATTGAAGGGATGGCCATCTAATTTGCAGGATCTTTAGTCAAAATGGAGACTCGAGAACAAACAACATTGGGTGCATTCAATGGGTGATCAATTTTTAGCAGCTATCTATACTGGGATTTGGAGAGAGTGGAACTCAAGATTTTTTTAAGCAAACCATCCTCTATTCACTCTACTATTCTTAAGATCCTTATGAATTTTTTAAAGCTGGAAATGTCTTTTTAAAAATAAAAACTTGAAAATCATGTGTTGCTGTGGAACAAACTGGCAAGCTCAGCTCCTTTGTAATGCCTCTTCTTTAATCTTTTGTAATGCCTCTTTCAGAACAACTTGTTCTAGTTTGCCATCTCTGTATATCTTTTCACTTGTTAGATGTATGCCCAAGAAGCTAATTATTGGCTGACGTATATTATAATTTTAGAATATAATATTGTACTTATAAATTTTATTCATTAATAAAATAGATAATTTTTACTCCAATCATGTTTTATATGTGTCCATGATTCGTCCAAGGGATTAATAGATGATGATATATATTCTCAAAGTGTTGAGAAATTGAGACATGTTATTGATGGTTAATTCTTAAAAACTTTTGATTGTAGGTTCATTATGGAGGATGATGATCAATCTAATTAGATTGGTGCATGGATCACTTTTCTTTCGGACAGATGAGTCTCGAGTCTGTAATGTAGAGACACTGGAGCGAGAGTGTAGATAGTTGTTAGAGAACAACTTGCACTGATCATAACCAACATGAGAAATCACTTGAATGTCAACTCATTTGTCAGTGGTTTACTCGATACTGCAGTAGTATGAGTGGTCTTTTGACCTATGGTGCCTCAGCTATTCATAGTGAGGCTACTGTAGTTTGATTGCACACATATACTTGATTTTCTAGCCATTTAAATCATTGCGGTGTATGTTGGCTACAGTAGGTTCAGATTCACTATTAGGAGTAGGATGCACTTAGATAGAATCTATCAATCTTAGTAGAAAAGAAGAAGTCCTATGCGATTTGCAAGATTGAGTTTAATAAGTCTTTGGCCGAAGCAAGTGTGAATAATGAAAAAAAAATTGACAAAAATTTATGAATGAACTTGAGTTAGGCTAATCTTACATATGACTGACGTTGGAATTTGATGAGTTTTTCATGACCTCCGTCTAGTTAGGACTCATGATAAAAGGACTGAATCACATGATAACTACACTTAGAGGTCAGTAATTTTATTCTGTTGGGTTGCCACTATATACTGCTAGGTATTACTAGTGGATTGTGAGACTACTTGAGCATCATTTTGATGATCGATGATCTTTGATGGGTAGAGTTGGAATCGTTCCAACCTACTGAAAAGAGTTTCAATGATATTATAATAGGGATCATAGTACATCTCACTACCAGATAGAATAGAATCTATGAGATCACATATAATAGAAGTCTTTGACTGATCAAATGGTTGAGTTGTGATTATAAATCGTAGTTGAATCCAATTATCAATGTGATTGATGATTAATTTAATGCAAAAGTTACAATAAAAAAATTCACTAAGAGTTAATGTGTTATAGGAGGATTAATTAGCAATTGAATTATAATTTGACTCAATTTAATTGAGCAATGGGGTTAGGATCAAGTCTAATTGAATTAGATTCAGTTTGGCTTGGTTTGAGTTTAATTAGATCAAGCTTGATTAGATTATAACCCAATTGTAAGAGAGACCAATTTCTGATTTGATTAGAACTTGGATACAACTAATTTTTTAATTGGATTAGGATCTAATTGGGTTCCTAATTGGACTAGGATTTTTTCTTTCTTTGGTTGCAACCAATTTCTAATTAGTTAGGGATTAATTAAGCACTAAGAGAGATCCCAATTTGATTGGGACTCTCTCTCCCTAGCGCACGCTTGTGAAGCCATGTATTTTTTTCTTGCACTCGCTTGTTTTTGCATGAGAAATCTCATGCCCGAGTCCTTCTTCAAGCCTCCCTCTTTTCTATCTTGGATTTAGATAAGTTCCCTTTTGAATTCAAAGTCCTTATCAGATAAGGATTGAACTTATCTAAATTAGGTTTAACCTAATCTCATCTTAGATGCCAATTTAAAAGGAGAAAAAGGGGGCACGGCATAAGTGAAGAGCAATCTGGATTTTTATCGTGAAAAATCAGATAGGTGTGCGCGTGGGTTCTCTCTCTTAAGGTGGGGTTTTCTTTGAGGGCATTTCCTCTTAGGCATTGGGTTTAGGAAGAGAGAAAAAGAGAAAGGGTTTCTTCTTCTTCTTCTTCCTCTTCTTCTTCCTATTCTTCTTCTTCTCTAAGAGGGTCTGAAAGAAATGAAGACGGATCCTCTTCAACCATCAGGAAGCGATCTCTACAAGGGAGCTACATCCCAAAAAGATCAAGAAGCTTCTGATCAGATCAAGACCTCGTGTAGATATTTGTAGAGACCGGACGCTTGTGCAGCTCAAAGAACCTAGACATCCACAATCATCAGCTGTGATATAGATCAATCTGTGATAAGAGATGGAGATTTAATCTCTTTTTTGATTATATTATTAAAATTAGATTTCAGATGCATGATCCATATTCATATGGTAGATTTTTTTTAGGTGGTTTAGTAGATCAGATCTAATGTATGCTTAGATTAAAAATGTTTTAATCTATGTTTGTTTTCATTGTCAAAACAAAAATTTTAAAATTACATATGCATCAAACCACTCGATTCCAATATCACTTTTAAGTAAAAGCTGGGGCTGGACTTCTCAATCTCCATTCTCATCAATAAAATGGTGTCTGACATTTTTCGGCTGTCATAATCATGCTATCCCGTTCTCTAGTTACAATTAGATGATGGATACCAACCAACTTGTTCTGTAAATGCTTGTTGCAACCCACGTTCTGCTGATTTTACCATAATTCCACCAATAACATCTCATGCCCAGCAAAATTTAAGACAGCAACTTTGATTAAAGGGAGTACAAATTTTCCAAAGATTCAATCCATATATTGATTGTCAAAGTCAAATACTCATAAATCACAAAATCTGCATACCCTATCACAAGATGATATAGCAACTTGACTGAGAAGCTGATTCAATGTTCACTTCACTTTTAGGAATCCTTGGACATGATTTAGGGAGAGGGTCGTAGATCAATAAACGCAGGAGCAATTAAGTCAAAAAGAGGAAAATGGAACATTTGACGCATCGTGAACTGAAAGAGGCTCTTAAAAACTTCAAACTTCAGTGCTTGAAATATTATATCAGCCAAGATCAGAGTGGATTTGTTCTGATTGTGAGTATGATGTAGCCCAAGAATATCTCTCAAAGACACGCGCGAGGGAACGGAGGGGGGTTTTCGGTGGTGTGGGTGGAAGAGAGAGATGGTTTCCATAGCCTTTGAGAAGCCTTAGTTGTCTGCATTCCATGCCCAACCCAAGGTCATGTTACCCCCATGCTTAAGCTCGCCAAGCTCCTCCACTCCAAGGGTTTCCACATCACCTTCGACAACACCAAGTTCAAATACCGCAGTCTCCAAAGTCTCAACACTGTAGTGATAAAGGCATGTATATCAGGATTTAATGGAGGACAAGGGGTGATTATGATTTGTTCTACTGGAAAGCAAGCAGTCCCACGTTTTGCTCCTGTTCCTTTCTGAATCCAAATATGATTCTGCCGAATCTTGACAAGCTAGAGAATGCATCATTCTGACCCAAAATTACAGTCATAATAATAGTATCTTCCTTATCAGTTTGGTGCTCTGATAGGTGACATAACAGCAGAACATGTATAAAATACCAGAACTTAGTATCTCTAATAGGGATCTAAAGCAATGCAACATAACAGCGGTTCTAAAAGTTGATCTTAAAATTTTACACCACAAGCCACCTGCAACTGTGCTACCAATAGGCCAGGGTATCCTCAAAATTTTCAGCAGTGTAAATAAATAAGATTATCAATAACCAATATCATGACTCACCGTCTCATGTTACCTGCATAGCTGCAACCAATTTAACTGAGATTCCTTGTGACAGTACCACCAGATTGGAATGCAAGTTCCATTGCCTTGCCCGATGGTCACTGCTGCGAGACCAACATCTAACACAAATATAACGAAGTTACAGTAACCAAGAAAAAAAAAAAATCCAATCAGTGCAACATCTAATTACAATGTCTACTCACGGTGCTCCTGCATTGCCATCAAGCCTTCTGTATTATTTTGTACCTTTCAACTTCATTATATTTAAAAAAAAGAGAAATAGAGTTACTGCTATCATCTTATTATCACATGACAAACAAACAAACAGAACAAAGTTTATGTACACAAGGAAGAACCTGAAGCAGAAGTACAAGATTTTCCAACAGTCCCTCTTATGCAGAAAAAGAAGATTCTGACAGGGTGACAAATGCAAATAGGAAACTCTCAGCTCATTTCTTCAAAGACACTCCAGTACACACTTGAAGCAGCTAGACAATGGCAATAAGTTAAACTGGTGTCTATCAAGTATATATGTATATCAAAAGGCGGAACCAGCTAATATGCTAAATGAGCAGTTAGTACTTTACAGAGATTCAAGTCAGCCAACCCAAAGGTCAAAAAATATTGCAATCTGGACAATGGGCCCGCCTTTACCACCCCAATTACCAGATCAGCAACACATGCCGTGCTTAGGAGGACCCTGCCATGAGAGACCAACTACACAAGTCGCCATCTCCATCAGAATAGAAACATATGATTGCCATAATACATTGTACACCAGCCTATCAGGTTCATTTGCAAGGCATTGGTCAAACAGAATCACCGGATTAAGCTTTGGAGAGACTATCGCTTTCATCATCATCTACCTAATGATAAATGTTTTTACTGACAATTTGATATGTAAACTTTTAATTGTACACGAGGCTTTGCAAGCAAAGGGTGGCCAAAATTGCCATCTACAACTAGCCTAATCCTTCACAGCTGGACTGGCCACCCAAATACGATCAGCCAAAGATGGCCTTCCTACAGCTTCACGAATCCTACTAAAGGCCACCTTCACAGGGACACATGTGACCAGAGGCACTGTCCCCTCTGGTTTAATCAAACCACCCAAAATACTAATACCCCGAACAGGTTTTGCACCCCTGTTCTCACCACTAAACTTCGGTTCAGTTCCAATAGAAGATAGAGTTCTAGTTTTCTGACTAGATGGAGTTGCTCTTCTAGAACTCTTCTTCTGGGACTTTCCTGTTGCCGGCTGGCGGGCCTGAGAGATACTCGTCTTCACCAACTTGGCCTGTTGATTAAATGACCAGAATATTTCTTGAGTGGAGGTTTGCTTTCTCTGTCTCTATATGGAAGACCACCAGCATCTTCACCATCCAAGGCTGATGGGTTAGACCGAGGAACTCGTTGCATGGCAGTTCTTCTTGCAGTCCTCCAGACAGGTGGGTGTGCTGTGTTTTCATCCAGACTAAAAACATTTCTAGAAACAAGTGGATCAGTGGAACCATCTTTGAGTATTTCAATTTGAACAGGGTGCCCTATAATTGCTTTGCCATTCAATCTGCTCATCAGAGAGACCAGAGGAACATGCTCACCTTGATAACTTGCTTGAACCTTCAAATCCACATCAAACAGCAAAGGCCTCATCTTGTCACTGAGATGAGCAGCATAAACTGGCTCATAACACTCGTCAGAATCTTCCTGGTATGCCCTTCGAGCCACATGATGTGGGCCTCCAGATTTCCAGACGGATGGGGAAATCATATGAGAATCATTGTCAGAATCTTTGAAGCTAATGTGACTTCTCCCATGATCTCTAGCTGCTTTCAGAACAGAAGAATATCTTCGATTACCGTACCCAGTCAATTCTGCACGACCCAGATCCTTACCAATCAAATCAGCTTCATCATGAGCATAGTTAAACTCCTTTTTATGGTAGAAGCCATGCACCGAAGTCCTCTGGCTGGAAGCTTCCCTTCCCTTGATTTCATATGTTGTCCCTCGTACAGAACCACTGCGCTTTGCTATATTACGAATGTTGCGTTTCCTTTTCATATGCCATTTGGAAACTCCTATCTCAGCAGAAACATCTGCAGTGTGCTCTTGAGGATGTAAACTAGAAAGGGGCACCTCATTATTGTCCACATTTGTGAATTTTTCTGAAACTTGATATTCAGAGGGCTCACAGCTTTTCGCTCCTGACACCGCAGCATCTGCAAGCAAAACCAATATAAAACATGTAGCCCATATGATAAAAACAGTTTAAAGATCAAATAGCATAGGGGGAACTCAAGAGGCATATAATGGAATTTTTGGACCCTCAACAATGTAAGAGTCAGTGTCTGCTGAAGACAATTAAATGAAGAACAAAAATTACTTGCAGTAATAAGATAAAATACAGAATTGAAATTAATGCATCACAAAGGGTCTGCTAACCTCCAGTATTACAGATTGCAAAACTAAAGGGACTAATAGATTGCAAAATATAGGACAAGTTAGAACACACAATTCTTGTTCTGGTTTCAGCTGGACAAAATGAATTTTGATTTCAGCAGCTTTAGTAATTTCTGCTCTACCTTAGGCAGTTTCTCCTGGAAAATACTTTTAATTTTTTTTTAAAAAAAAAAAAGCAAAACCAATGTTACATGAAAATATCAAAAGAATGAAATCAAGTGTGTATATATAAGCATTTATATTGTTTCAAAAGCCTCTCCCCCCACCCTCTCCCTCTCACACCATGACAACCACCTGGACCTCTAGAGTGACATTCCATAAGTTGACTTAAACCCATATGCACATCTCATCTTCTATATGGTTCCCACCTAAACATACGTCATTAAAAAAAGAACTTTTGGAAAAATAAAGAGTTGATGGGCTACTAAAGCATTTGGTTCATCTCCTAAGCCAATTGATTTGAAGTTTTAAACCCTCCATTTTAGTTGCCCTTATTTCCTTTCAAAAAGCACACAAGCAGGCAAGATACAAGCAAGGGTTGTTCGCTATTTAACATTTGAAACAATGCTTGTTTATAAATTGCATGCATAAATATAGTTAAGTTGCTAAAGTATCATGTACTTTTAAGGCTGATGAAGCTTCTTTTTAAAAAAAAAAAAATCCTTTGTTTGTAATTCCTGAAAAAACTATGCTCTAAAACCAAAACTATACTCCAAAAATACACAACAGACAAAATAGTGTCAACAATTTCACAGATAAATCTTTTCTCTGTCATCCTACAGACGCTTGCAGCACAATCCAAAAGTTACTAAAACCAAATTTGAAGCTCTGTGATTATCAAACTTTGCAATGTTTGGGCTTCTTGAGTAAGCTAATGGAAGGAATCAAAACAAACAGCATTTTTCCCTTTCACAACAAGAAAATGAAACCTATTTTCAATTACAATTGCCCAACCGAGTCAACTGAAGCTAAAAGATGAGTCAAAACAACCATTTTTTGATAATTTTCTCAACAATCAGCTATATGTCTTCCTAATCATGTTAATGTATCCGTCCCAATCATATATATATATATATATCAAATCTACATGAGCAACAAACAAAACCATCCTGAAGGTGCACGTGCCATCAAATTGTACATGTTTGGTTTGTTAATTAATGTGGGAGTGCTAAATCAATCTTGCCTAATCATTTTAGTTCAATCAATTCTTATAGCAGTAAATCAGCAACACCCAGAGCCATCCTAAGAGAGCCTGTGGCACCAAATTCTACATGGTTGGCTTTCTAACTGAGGGGGGCACACCACAATTGGTATGATAGCAGAAGCATTTTTTCCTGCAGCAAACATTAAGACTGTTATGTTACAGGCTTAAATACCACTAAAATCCAACCACAACAGAGAATGGGAAACAAAAACTATCAGACAAGTAAAATGCTACTACTTTAAAATTAAGATGTTAACTTGCTATGATGCAAAAAAAAATCTGATAACATAATGAAAAGCAAAAATCATGCCAGTACCTTCCAAAAGATTAGATTCCTCTTCAACATCAGTTTCAAGGTATGTCCTTCCAGAAAAATCAGAGTCATCTACTTCCATAAGCTCAGAAGATGTATATTCATCTGTTGAAGTAGCAGGGTGCTGAAGGCAGTTGTCCCTTCCAAACAGTGTTGTGGGTGTTTGTTCCGAAGGATATCCACCAGGATCAAGAGAGTCATTTGAATCAGCAGGTAGATAGATGCACCTGCTCCTTCTTGCCCGACATATAATAGCCATATGGTCCTTTTCACCATGCATTGAAACAACACCACTATCATGATCAGGCTGAAAAGAATGAGGAGAAGTTAATTTTGGACTGCTCTGCAAAACCTGATTAAGTGGTCGACGCCTATCACGTTTTTTAACAAGCAACTCCTCAACCATACCCCCCTGTGATCTTTTCTTTTTATTAGGGAAGGAATTTTTGCTGGTACCAGCATGACTCGCAACTCCCACTGTATGCCCAGCATTAGAAATATCCATGTGATTATCAACAGAATGAGACAGCTTTCTCTTTGATGGAGCTATTCGAAGGCCAAAATCTTGCAAACCTCTCATCCTAGGAACATTTTCAGGAATATCCTCTTCAAGCCCAAATTGGTTACTATTTTTTCCCTTGTCTAAATACATGGGATTGCCAATATTCTCTTCCTCATGGGACAAGCCTGCTCTTCTTGAAAGTATCTGAGGCTTGTGACTTGTATATTTACCATGTACTTGAGGCTCATCATTTCTAATGCACATTTCTGAAGATAAGTTATCATATTCTTTTTTCATGGTACCTGAAGTTTTATTTGCAATACTGTTTGAGGCGACCCCTGGCTTCTGCTGCTTCATTTCAAATTGCTTCTTCTCAAGTTCTAGAGCATGAAGGATAGCATCTTCTCGGCGTGCATATTTCTCCCTTTTCTTGATAGGAATGCCTTGTGCAGCTTCGGCCCTCTCAATACATGCATCAAACTCCCCACATCGAAATGCCTTGACACGTTTAGATTTCTCTAGGTTGTACCAGTCCCTGCAAAAAGGATGGCAACATGAAGAATGATTCAGATGTTGAATATATTTCACATCGAGATTTCTGCTTGAAGATATTGTTTCTGACATTTAAACAAAAAAAGATGGCAATATTTGGATACTCATAGGTCAACAATGCTATCACATATATAAGACTTCATGAATATAAACAGAAATTGATAACAAAGAAATGAGCTGCCAACGATCACATGGCTCTAAGAAGCAGAAACTACATACATAATTGCACACAGGAATGAGAAGACAATAGAATCCAGTGAAAACATATAACTAAGACATTTGAAAACTATTACATTCAACTGAAATTCATTTTCATCACAAGAATGGAAGCTAAAATGAAAATGATGACACTTAAATATCTTAGCTGCATTACATATAAAATATTATCATCCTGACGTCAATTGCATTATAAATAAAAAAGGCAGTTCAAATTTCTTTTTTCTTTTGAAATTGATTCAGCTATTGCATGAAATGATATTATCGAGCTGAATTACACATGTCGAAATAAGGAAGTAGACAAAAGCAGATAAAAGAAGAAAGCTAAAGCAAAGGAGACTGGAAAGAGATTTAAACCAATGTCAGAGAGGCCCTAGGTGGTAATTGAAATGTCTTCAACCTATGCATGTTGTAGCAATTGTTCATATGGTAAATGAAAGCCTAACAAGCTGAATGCTGTAAAGGTGGAACCAGTTAATGTTTAACCGCTGAAAATCATAATAACATTACAGGATGAAGCAAGCTTGAATATTACTCCGGCTTAATTCATGTACAATTACTTCCAAATGAATCTGGATGGTTGAATATTTCCCTGGTCATGCAAAGCCATACCTAGCTAAAACAGAAAGTCATAATTTATATGGAGCCCCTAGTAATGCACAGAAAAACTTCATCATCAGCTATTCCCTGAAATCTTTACCTTCAATTACTTAAAGCACAACTAGAGATATGCCAATTAGCACCCCTAAAAGATGCAAAAATAGGCCTAACCACCAACTCCCCCCCAAATCTTCACCTAAAACAATTAGTTATCAGATATGTTAACCATGCCTGAAAGCTATACCATTTTTAAACACAATTTAGTTCTTCCCAAAGGAACAATGGAAGATTCATATCAGCTGACCTTGTGCTCCAACATCATTCTACAATCACAACCAAGATGGTTGTGCCCACATGGCCAATCAGCAATACAGCTGTTAAAACAAAGACCCCTAAAATTTGAAATTACACAAAACAAATCCATTAAAAAGGCATGAACCTGCCTAACACTACCAGACCATCTCCCTAAGCCAATTAAATATTTAACCAAACAAAAAGCACCCATAATGCAATCAGTCAAAAACGATGCCCTTATTGTTAACATCACAAGTTATCAAGATACCATGAGCTAATGGATAAGAAAGACAACAAACTATTAATGAAGGTACAGATATTCAGAAATCCAGCCGCAAAATAATCAAACTTATAGGTGCTCAGGCTAAGGCCAGTATCACCTTAGTCCAAAGAGCAAACCTTAAACACTGTGACAATAATGTTGACATCATAAGATAAGGTAATTGCACCTATATGTAGCATGATCGCAAATGTGGCACAAGAATTTAACAAAAGAAAACTCAACAAGCAAACAAAATTACAAATGCTATCTTAGGTAACTCTACAACTCAAATCTTGTAATGCACATGACTTCTGAAAACACAAGGCTACCATAAAACTGACATGAGGTGCACTTAGACTGATTCCCTGCTATCAAATTACCCAATATTGTTGGTGCAAAGTACTAGAGTAGCGGTATATGCTGTCTCAAAAAATGTAATTGCCTGAAAATCATTAAGAACTCAAAACTCTGGTAAAATGGGATTTATGACCTTCATTAAATTAAATTCAGATCTTAGTCTTATACATAATCATTACAGGCCAACAAAAAAAATTTAAACTAACTAGTGTTGGTCTGTCCAAGGAAACATTAAATATATCTACAAAATTGAACTATGGCCATTATTAGCTCATCATAACCCACCTGCCAAAGTCGAAATAACATTCAGCCCCTTGACCCCAACTCCAACCCCACCCCCTCTTCCGAGAGAGAGAGAGAGAGAGAGAGAGAGAGAGAGAGAGAGAACTACTTAATTTCTTACTTATTGATGAAAGGTTACTCATGACCAAAGAGGTTCCAATGAATCCCTTTTTATATATAAATGAAATTCTATACCTATATCTACAAATCTCAAATAAACTGGAAAAGGATTTCCACAACCAACTCAAGTAGATGAAACCACATGGATTTGTTATTAACCCAGTACCCATTAGCTTATATACTACCTAGGCCATCAGAACAGGGCCTTTCAAATGGAGATCCCATTGAAACAAGCCCTAACTCCTAAATCCTAACATGTTGGAAAGAAGAAAGTGAGTATTATTGGCTGACTAATGATCCAGGACCTTGCCAAAAGTGGACTCGACATTTGGCAACTATGATCAGGTACGATGATGGTTTTTCTCACATATGATGTTGCTTCTTTCCCCGAATCTTCCTCTTTTTCTTTTTTCCTTTTGTTTTGGTTGCTGGTAACAATAACAGTGGTGAGGCTGTCACCCTGAAGTTGGGCACAGTATGAAGATTAGGAACAAATGGGTATAGTTTATAATCTCATTAGGTCATCTATTAGCTTATCATTTATTCTTTTCATATTTTTTAATGCTATTCTCATCTATTGTCCCATCTTTGAGTTATCATGATATCATATCATCTACTAGTTCATTAAAATATTCAGTTTAATTCTTTTAATGCTTTGCGTATTGTCCTATCTCTAGATTTGTTTCTAATATATGACAACTTTTAATGGGTATTATATTCTAAATTTTAATGAATCTCCTCATATTTCTTTTTTTTTTTTTTTTTGCATTTTTTAATGTGCAGGACCATCTTGAATCTTGGGTGCCAACCTAACACCTAGGCACTAAACAGTGCCCTATCACCAGATCCTGACATCCTCCTAATAAAAGCAATTTGCATGGTTTTGCATTGGCAGATTTGACTATCAAGTTGAACAGAATGTGCACAATTTCCATTTCAAGTTGAATTGAAAAGTCCGGTCGAGATCAATAATATTGCAATGTGACACTGATCAGAGGCAAAAATAGTTTCCAGATCTAGATCGCATATAGAATTGCATGTCACACTGGCCAATAGCCAACAGAAATCATAAGAAATATGAGAACCAATTGTTACATGTCCTGTCATAATTGGTACTCATAACCTAGGACTTAAACATTCTCCTGAGGTTTGCATTTCAAAAATTTTGAATGGCTTCTGCAATATATATCTACATATGGACTCATTTTAATAATAAAGAAAATAAATCTGGACAGCATATCAAACATTCACCTGGCTGATTTTAGTGGTGTGTCGTTTCTTGCTAAAAGCTAGACTCTTTATAGTTCCATCTACCATGAAAACCATGCATGAAGTTTCAGGTAGATTTCTGATCTGAACAAAAGTTTCCGTTCACATATTTTTCATAACATGTTCTTATTCATTAAACACTTATACCAAATTATGTCTGAACACTGCCATTGGGAAGAAATGGTCGGACAATTCAATTCTGAAATTTACTCTATGTTAGCTTTCCTAACATACAATATCTGCAGCCAGGACTTCAACAAGCAGCCATTTGCTGGTATCTATGAAGCTATCAAATAAGCATATAACTGGTCAAGAAGCTAGATTGTTTGGGTAGACTTGAGAATCACCTATTACCGAGTGTGATTAGAAGACCATATTAGCCGTTATGTTTTTTATTTTAAAAGTTTTAAAAATCAAATATAAGGTCTGTTTATCATACATGAAAGAAGGAACTCCCGTTGTATCATAAAAGTGACAAAATCGGAAATGAGATTCGTGGAGGCATGCATCAATTTGAAACGCAATTGTGGGTGCACGCTATAATACTCCCATTGTATTATAGCAGAATGAGTGTTCTCCAGAACTACAAGAGAAAAATCAAAATATACGGAAGGAAAGGATTAAGTAAGTCTGAAATCAAACATACTGCAGATTAAAGATTATCCTAGTTTCAGATTTCCAAATCACAGCATGCATCGGAAAATCTCAGAAATTCCAAAACAACTCAGAAAAATCCAAAAAGGACAAAGAGAATCTCACACGCTGGCGTCCTCTCTTCCGAGGAGCTTAACCGGTGTCCCTGATCTCGGCGACATAAGGTGAGACGCCGACAGCTCGTCGGGGCCGAGTATCCTCCCCGGCCACCACGAGCCGTTCCTCCGCCGGACCCAGACGATGGTCCCCACCGAGCAGTCCACGCCGATCCCTCCTCCCTCTCCGCCCTCGGAGATCCCCATCCCCTCCCACCCAGACCCCACCTCGCAAAAATCAAACAAAAAAGGAAAAAAAACCGATCAAAACCCTACGAACCACCGATACCGTGGTGGAGCGGATCCCGTCAGCGGCCGGAGAAGGCAAAAGCCGAAGCCCAATGCCGCCGGTGGATCGTCTCGCGAGGCGCTCGCGGATCCGGTCTGGAGGCCGCTGCCGTTCCGGGCTAGGGTTTCCATTCACACCAGAGAAGATCTCATCCTTCGCCGTCCTTCCCTCCTCCACTCTCCCTAGGGTTTCATCTACACCACTATCGCCGCCCACGCCGCCGCCGCCGCCGCTGCCGCTTCTCCCTCTCCTCCGCCCGTGCTCCCCGGCCTCGATCTCCTCCGGCGGTCCTCCGCCGACGAATCGAAGACGATCTCCGCCTAAGATTCCGGTTTTTCTCCTATTTTTCTCGGTTTTTTTCGTTTTTCTCGCAGGATTCCGGAAATAATAAAATAAATAATAAATAGACGAAGACGGTGACGAGAACCCCTCTCTCTCTCTCTCTTCTCTCTTTCTCCGAGGGTAGTCGTAATAAAACACGAGCCCTCTCGAACCGGACGAGTCCGGTTTAAATACTTAGACTGAGGGCCACGTATGGTGCTCTGTAGGAATAAGATAAGTTAAAACAGATTCCACAAATCTGACCGTGAGATGAAGATCGGGTGGAGGGGCAGTTGGGTAGTTCAGGTGGGGCCACGTGTAATAAAATTCGGACGTCGATGTGTCCTAGGGAACGCCAGATTGTGACAGTTGGTTGCTGACGGTTGGATAGCAATCTGACGGGTGGCGCGGGGTCCGTTACGGGGGTCTGTCTGAATGCGGGTCGGCGGGGACGTAAATGGACCGGAATTTTGACAGGTTGGATTGGTCGGTTTGGGCTCGGTCTCCTTTCAATCCGGTTGGGACTGAACCGGTTTTGAGACTCCGACTCGGTTGAACCTGTTTCCAAATTTGGTAGGACACGAGTTAGAGCTAGAAGTAGAGGGAGGGCAAGAATGGAAACATATGAAGATAAGAAGGAAATGGAGAGTGGTGGAGCACAAGCTTTTGAACCCTCGGTTCAGTACTTGATCACTCGGACCGGGTCGACTGACTAAATAATCTGTAAACTATGCCGGCTAAACCAAAACAGAATTTGGTACACATGATGCACATGAAACGTATGGTCATGGCATATTAGTCTGATTAGAATTTTTAATTACTATCTCTTATCTTCATACCTAAAATGAAAAATTAATAATTATTGCGCAAATCTACTATGGTGGCATATCCCTACCATATCCATCGTCCATCATTCAATCATGAAGCATATCTCTACCAATATATGCTATCCATTATAACAAGAAAGAATATCTTTATTACATCTACCATTATAAATGGGGCATATCTCCACCCTAAGCACAGTTCTATTTTTACAAATATTCTAAAGGATAACTAAGATTTATCTCTTGGATTGATAGTTAATTTGTGTGCGATAACCCAGCCCAATCCAAGCTTTATAATAGACTAGGCGTGATCCATTTGATCGGCCTAATGAGTATAAGTGGCCCATAATAGAAACAAATGAAAAGAAAAGAAAAGAAAAAAAATTGCCAACACATATCGGGCATATGCTAGGTGGGAGAAGGAATTAGACTCCCATTGAGAGTCTTTTTTCTCCTAAAATCCTGGTTAGAAGATAAAGCCTAGGAGTTGGACTCCTCCCCTTCAGCCTAATTTAAAGGGGATCAAGCCCCATTTGAATGCTAGCAATGATCGGCAATGATTATCGAAAAGGATTCATCTTCCCTTCTCCTTCCAACTATTCTTCACCGAGGTCATCAAATCGGGGCCCAACCACGGTCAGAAAGTTAGGTAAGATGTCGAAAACCTTAGATTAACCTTCTTTTCCTTCTTCCATAGCCGTTGCATCCTAGTTTCTGGCCAGCATAACTAGAATTTTTGGACGAAAACAAAAGCCCATGTTTTCCTATTTTTTGATCAATTTTTTTTAATTTTTACGATGATGGTAGTCGCCATCGACCACTGATCTAGGGATTCTCAGCTATGCCACTGTAGCCTGCATCTGTGGTGATAGCTGTCGCCAGCATTGAACTCCTCTATTCTAAGAAGGAAAGGGTAATTCTCCTATTTCACTAAAGAAGAAGAAACAAAAGAAAGAAACAAAAAGAAAAGGAGAGAGATTTTCTTTCTCTTCACTTGCTTTCTGTAGCTTCTCTCTCAACTTTCTTTCTCTAATTACTCTCTCTAAAATTTTCTCTCTAGATTGTTTTTTGCTCATTATTTATCTAGAAATTGTTTGATCTAACAAAGGTCTTCATTCAATGATTCTGATTTGATCCTAATGAAGAGAGTCCTAATCTATGGCCATTGGACAGTGTGTTGATACCTATCCTGATCAAATCGGATACTATTAGATTTGATCATCCATGATTTTCTAGAACATATATACTCTAGTGCAAATATGAGTAGATGATGTTAGGATGGTTAGATCTATCAAGATGTCGGGCACTTCCGCTTGACTAGTCCTATGATGCTATTAAAACTCAAGATATTAATTCTAAAATATAATCATGATTAAATTTTGATAAGAATATAAGTTTTGGATATTAGGTTCTAAAGGAGAGTCTCCGAATTGATTAATTTATCGGTTCATCATTTCTGTAAAGATAAGTAATGATCTGTCTTTTCTAAATTTTTATTTATATAATATTATTTTTGATATCAAATAAATTGTTAATAGATTTATATGTGATTTTTGAATTTTATGAAATTATATTTTGAATGAAAAGTTAATGTATGATTTCAAAACAATATTTTTGGGACTATTGCTATAATTATTTATTGATCTCATATCGTATAAAGCATATTTTGATTAGATTATGAAATATATGTTATCCTATAAAAAGAATTTTGATACATATCATATTTAAACTCTCGATCTGACTATATTTTGAATCTGTTAATTTGAGATTATGCATTGGTACTCTGACTATTAATAAGCTCGTGATTCTATTTCTGACTCAACCACATGGTATAAATAAGGTATTTTGATCCAATCATAGAGTATAAGTATGGTATTTCAGTCCGACCATAGGATATAAGTATGATATTTCGATCTCATCATAAGATATAGCTATGGTATCTAGCCCACTCCATATGATATAAATGTGTTCTATTTCTAGCCAAGCTATAGGATATAAGTGTGGTCATAGGTAAAGATTGATGAATTGAATCAAATTTATTTTGAATTGAATTATCGAATATGATTAGTTTCGAATCATATTTATGATTAAGTATACGAATATTTGAAAAATATTAAATTATTGGATCTATGTTTTGAAAGTGAAATGATTATATTTTTACACTAATTAATGGTAAATTATAGTTTGACTATTGTATCTTATGTTATCACATGAATTATCTAGTTAAGATATTTATTATTTATTGGGTTATTGAGCTTATTATCTCTTCTTTCTTTTTCAGATTTAGATAGTTCTGGACATGGGTACTGCTTGGGAGCAAGTTTAGAGGCAAGATTCAACAACATAATATAGCTAGATTTAGATTTATTATTATGTCTTATAAGATCATTAGTTAAGACATTTGATGTAAGACTTTTAAATTTCACTTATCAATTAGATTTATAAGATAGTTAAAATTTGAATTTTAGTTATTTAAATTATCTCTACAGTGATATATTTGATATCATGATGAGATGTCTTGCAAGCTTGTGGAAAGTATTCTCCTCGAGTATGCGATAGGTGTCATGACCCTTGACTTGCAATCTCGACTCGAGAGTATGACAATTGAAATAGCATCAAAGCATAAATAGATGGATTATGATATAAATTAGACATGAGTATAAGAGTATAGATAATATAAATATTCAAATAATAATTTATTTTATTATGATATAACTTAGAAACCTAAATTTGATACAAGTATACTGATGGATTTAAATTAGAGTGTGCCGTGCAAGCGCAGTGGTCTGAATTATTTTTAAGTTGATCGGAATAATAAGTTGATTTGAAAGATGTTATAATGAAAATCTCAATTATTAAATTAGAGGATGACTGTGACTCGACAAAATATCCTTAAATTCATGAAGACTTCAATAAAAAAAATTTTGGAGATGAATTTTTTTTTACCAAGAGAGAATGTGATAATCTGGCCCCATCTAGGTTTTATAATAGATTGGGCTTGATTCACTTGTGTAAGTGGCCCATAATAGAAACAAACAAAAAAATAAGAAAAGAAAATTGCCAACATATGCCGTTCACATGCGAGGTAGGAAGGGGAATTGGAGTCCCATAGGGAGTTTTCTTCCTCTTGAGAACTTGGAGGAAGACAAAACCTTGAAGAGGAGTTGCACTCCTCCCATCCAACCTTATTTAAAGGGGATCAAGCCCCCTTTGAATGCTAACAATGGTCGGTTGACAGCCATCATCGGAAAGGATTCATCTTTCCTTCTTCTTCCAGGTATTCTTCACTGAGCTCATTGAAATTGGGGCCCCACCACCCTCAGAATGTTAGGTAAGATGTCAAAAACCTTTGATAAATCTTCTCTTCCTTCTTCCATAGCTATTGGATCCTAGTTTTCAGCCAGCCATTGCCAAAATTTTTGGATGGAAATAAAAGCCTCATTTTTCTTATTTTTTCATGAGTTTTTTTAATTTTTTCGATGGCAGTGGTTGCCGCTGGCGGTCAATTTAGAAATTTTCAATTGTGCCATCATAGCCCCATCCTCGCAACAGCCAGCGCCGACCTTGACCGCTCTGTTCTGGAAAAGAAAGGGAAAGTAAGTCTCCTGTCTCACCAAATAAGAAGCAAAAAAGAAAGAAAGAAAAATAAAAGAAAAAAAAAGGAAAAAGATTTTCTTTCTCTTCCCTCTCTCTTCACTTTCTTTCCTAAGTTTCTCTATCCATTTTTTTCTCTAGATTAGTTCTCTCTCCTATTTGTCTAGAATTATTGTCTAGAATTATTTGATCCAATAAAGGTCTTCCTTCAATGATTCTGATTTGATCCTAGTGAAGAAAATCCTGATCCATGGTCGTCGGGCCTATCCTAACTAAATCGGATACTACTAGATTTAATCATCCATAATTTTTAGAACCATTTATACCATAATGCAAATATGATTAGATGATATCAGTGTGATTAGATCCATCGAATGTCGAGCACTTTCGCTTGACTAGCTCTATGATGGCATTGAAACTTTGGATGTTTATTTTGAAACATAATCATGATTAAATTTTGATAAGAATATAATTTTTAGATATTCAGTTCTAAAGGGGAATCTCCAGATTGATTAATTTGTCAGTTCACCATTTCTACAAATGTAAAAAGTGATCTATCTTTTCTAAATTTTTTATTTATATAATATTATTTTTGATATCCAACAAATTATTAATGGATTTATATGTGATTTTTAAATTTTATTAAATTATATTCTAAATAAAAAATTGGTGTCTGATTTTCAAGTAATATTTCTAGGACTGTTGCTATAATTGTTTACTGATCTTACATCATATAGGCATATTTTGATTAGATTATGAAATATATGTTATTATATGAAAAGAATTTCGATATGTATCAAATTTGGACTCTCAATCTGGTTATGTTTTGAATCTTGCCAATTTGGGATTATGCATTAATACTCTAACTATTACTCAGGTCATGATTCTGTTTCTAGCTCGGCCACAGGATATAAGTGTGGTATTTTGGTCCAACCATAGAGTATAAATATGATATTTTAGTCCGATCACAGAGTATAAGTATAATATTTTGGCTCACTCTATAAGGTATAACTATAATTTTGTTTCTAACCTAGTCAGAGGGTATAAGTGTAGTCATAGTTAAAGGCTGATGAGTTGAATCGAATTTATTTTGAGTCGAATTGTTGAATGTTGACCTTATGATTGATTTTGATGATTATAAAATATTGAATAATTATGATATAATCATATATTTCAAGAGTAGAGGTAGGATTTTCTAAATGCTTAGAATGAAAAAAATCATCTATAGAAGAAATTCTTTCAAGTTGCCAAGTGAAAGCACTTCAAAGAATAGATTTTCTCATGTTGGGCCAAGAGGAGTCGACTCCTGGTGAAGATGAGTTAACTTTAGCATATTTGAAGCAGACTGACACATGCTCGAGTCAACTTCTATGGAGCTCGAGTCGACTCACTCAAAAAAATAGAGAGCAGATTTTCTATATACGGCCTTCGAGTCGACTCTTGCTCGAGTCGACTCAATACATGCTTGAGTCGACTCCTAACATAGGACAACAATAATGACTAATTTTTTTGTACTTTTTCAAAGGCTAGTTTTTGACTCCAATGGCTAGATCAGTTCTTTCAATGGTTCAAACTTACTCTCTAGCTACTTCCAAGATTACAAAAGGCTAGAGAATTATTTGGAAAGCAAAGGAAAAGAATTTAAAAGAGAAATACATCATTTTGTGAGAGTACCATTGAATATTTTTAAGAAAAAGAAAAAGAGAGAAATTTATGCAAAAATTTTAGAAAGTATTCAAGAGCAATCTACTCCTTCATCAGCAACCATCTCTCAAGCTTTAAAGAAAGAGAAGTCAAGTATCACAAGAGCAACCCATCATCGACTTTCTCCAAGCTTTAAGAGTTTTTCTTTTGTTCTTTACTTGTGCTCAAATTCTTATATCTTGTACAGTTGGGTTTCCTTTTCAAGTTTCTTTAGGTGAAAGAAAACTTGGGTTACACCCATCCAAATCTAGAATTAGATATTATAGATTTTGATTGGTAAGCCTGAAAAATTAACTGGATTGATTGTGCACTCATAAAACAATCAGTGAACAATTTTGGTTAGTGATCTCAAAAAATCAATTAGATTTATTTATATGCTCGGATAAAAAAATACACTGTAATCAGATTGATTATAGTAAAATTTTCAAGAGGAGCTAGAAAAATAAATGTAGGTGTGAGATTGTACCGAACCACTATAAATTTATTGTGTTTGTATTATGCTTTACCTTCTTACTTTTATTGCTTGCTTCACTTGTTTTGATTTTTATTTTTCTGCTCTTAATATCTTAATTCTGTTGTAGCATATTGTAGTCACATAAGTTAGATTAATTTAAAGTACATAATTGTCTTAGATTTTAAATTTGATTAAAAATTTTAAATAACCCAATTCACCCTTCTCTTGGATTTCTATACTTCTGGGTAACAATTAGTACCAGTGCGGATGCTCTAATATTTGTTGTTGATTTAGCGGTCTTAAACTAAAGATTATGGTAATCCAAATTGAATCTTTTCTTATTGGAGGCCATTCTATAGATAGATCCCGATTTTTTAATGATTCTAATGATACCTATTAGAAAGGTAGGATGAAAATTTTCATGTAAGCACATGATTATAATTTAGGAAGGATTATAGTCGATGACTCACACACCCCCAATGCATTAATTAAGCATGATAAAGAAATGACCCAACTAAATACTAAGATCATGAATATGCTTTATTGTTCATCATATATAAATGAGTTCAATCTAATTTCTTTTTGTATTTCAGTAAAATAAATTTGAAAGAAATTGAAAACAACTTATGAGGAAGCAAATCAAAAAGAAAAAATAAGCTTCCAATAAGATAAGGAAGCTCTCCCTAATATATGCCTCATGGCTCATGGGGATGAAAAGAAAAGAAAAAATAAAGGAGAAAGAAAGCAATGATTAAGGGGGAGCAAGGTAAATATGAGAAAACTAAGAAAGAGAAAGAAAATATTTGTTGCCCAAAATAGTAGCAACCCAAGTGGGGGGTGAATTTGATTTTTTTTAAATTTTAATCAAATTAATAATTTAAGTAAGTATGTACTTTAAATTAAACTTATTTGAGTGTTTGTAAAGTCTAAACAATATGCAGCAATAGAATAAGTAAAACTATGCAAGAATTAAAATGATACAAGACATGCAAATAAGAGAGCAAAAGGCATAATACAAATACAATAATTTATAGTGATTTGGTACAACCCCGCATCTATATCTATTCTCTAAGAGCTCTTGAAAATTTTACTATAATTTTGTTGATTACGGTGTATTTGTGTTATCCAAAATCATAAATAAATCCAATTGATTTTTTAGGATCACCAACCACAATCTATATATCGATTATTTTTCGGACTCACAATCAATCCAATTAATTTTATGGACTTACCCACCAAAATATACAAAGTCTAATTCTGGGCTTGGACAGCCTAATTCTCAAGTTTTTTTTTCTCAAAGAAACTTGTAAAGAAAATAAAATACAAGGTATGAAATTTAGCACAAAATAAAAACTAAAAAATAAAATCTATGCAGCACAGAGAAGAGGTTGATGAATTATTCTTTTGATGCTTCATCTCTTTTTGATACTTAAGAGGATTAGATGATGTTGGAGAAAATCATTTTTTGAAAACTCTCAAATCTGTGCACTTAATTTCTCTCTTTTATCTTTTCTCAAGGACATTCAATGTTCCTCACTCAATTTAATAATTTTTTTTTTGATCTAACCTTTCCAATTGATTATCTAGCTTTTATAAGTTTGAAAGTGGTTGGAGAGTAAGTTTTAATCATTAGAAGGACTAAAATAGCCATTAAAAGCAAAAACTAGTTATTGAAAAAGTACAGAAAAACTAACTGTTAATATAGTCCCATGACAGGAGGCAAGACTCGATTTGCAGAGAGTCGGCTCAATTTACAGGCGAGTTGGCTCGAGTTGAAAGTGAGCCGGCTCGAGCAAAAATTCTAAAAATATAATCTTCTATCTTCTCTGAGAGAGTCGGCTCGGATTGACTTCGATTCGAATCGAGCTTGTGCAGTCTTCTTCCAACATACCAGAGTCGACTCGAAACCTCTTGGAGTTGACTCAAAATCTTTCAACATTATTTTTCTTCATATTTTAGTCTCTCAAATTTGAATTTTTTAGCACCAATTTTTCAAATAATATTTATTTTTTTAAATTTTATTTTCTTCATAATGAGCCATCCAAACTTGTGAGAACTTGTTTTTTAAGTGCCTGGCTTGATATTTTGAGAGATTTTCTTCCAAGGATGATTCCTTCATTATGAACACTTTAGAAATCCTACATCTATTCCTAAAATATATGATTAGTACTATAATTATTTAATATTTTATTATCATCAAAATTAATCATAGAGTCAATAATCTTTTTTTTTATGATGATAAAACTTTGAGTATATGCGCAAATAAACATAATATATTTCAATTAATTAATCAACTGAATCATGAAGTAATAAAATAAACACATATGAAAATATACTCTATGAATGTTATTATTATATTCAAGAGTACATACATCCAAAATTATATTCAATATAATGTACTCATTTCATATAATTTTTTTCAAGCAAGCAAATAAGTATCTCAAGTATAATAAATCAAGTGATCAACTTAAGTATTACAAGCATATGATCATCTTAAGCATATACTCAACATAACTCTCTCTCTTTTTGACAATATTAAAAAGTATAAGAGAATGATTTAAAATAAATCAATAAAATAAGTTTTCTATATGCTTTGAGTTTTAAAGATTCAATGGAGATAAAATTTTTCAATACTAATGATTTTGAGTATCAAAACCAAACATAAGATATGTTAACTTTTTTAAAAGACATCTCTTCTTTTTTCTTTAAGAGGTATCAATCTATTAAGTTCAGAATAAGATATGATTTTTTTTTGAATTTATTTCAAAAAATATCATATCATGAATATGTCAATACAAAATAGATTTGAGACTAAATATTTATTTCTTTTGTCAAAGATGAAGCAATAGATTGGAAGGCAAAATTTAAAAGAATATCATCAAATTCAATTGAAATTATATTCAAATTTTACAACTTCTCTCTCTTTTTAAAATTGACTCTGTCCAACTTTTAAATTCAGATTTCATATTTTCTCCTCTTTTGAAAAGTATGTAGCAAATTCAAATTAAATTTTGGAACAATATAGATTTTAAAAAACATCTTCTCTTTTTGAACAAAGTTGATGCATCAAATATATTCTCAAATTTAATTATAAAATTGCTTTGAACTTCAAAGATTCAAGAAGGAGAAAGCTTTTCAGAATAATAAATTTTCATAGGATAAGTTCAGTTTTTCAAAAGTCAATTTTTTAAAAAAAGCATCAAATACCTAAATTTAAAAATGATATCAATTTTTTTAATTTATTTTACATGACATCATATCAAGAATGTATCAGAACAAAATAAACTTAAGATAAGCCATTCTTTTCTTTTTACTAAGAGATAAAGCAATGGAGTACAAAACAAAATAATGTTGTCTGATACCAATTATGAAAATTAATCTTCTTGATATCAATTATTTTAAAAATCAAACCAAATAACAATTATCATGATACCAATTAGAGATTTTAAAAAAACATATTTTAAATCTATTTCTCAAAAATAATCAATCATAACAAAATACTAAAATATAATTTAAATTTAGCTTGATACCATATATTTTGAAATAGCAATTTTTTCAAAAAAGTTTTGATACCAATTATTTTAGTTTTGAAGTGATAAAGATATATCGATTCAAATTAAGTAGTTTTGAGAATTTAGAATGATAAATCAATTTAAATTGATATCAGCAAATTATTCAAATTAAGAGATTTCTGTTATTCTTTAAAAAGGTCATTTCATCCTTTTCATCAGAAGTATTAAGTAATTAAGCTCGAAAAAGATATTATTTTTTAAATTTATATTAAATAATGTCTGATCAAGAATATAGCTTTGCAAAATCAAATTTGAGACAAACATATCCTTCTAGTTTTGCTAAAAAATAGATCAATGAAATACAAAGCAAACAGTAAGTTATCTGATGCTAATTGAATAAGACTGAAATCTTCTTTAAATATTTAGCTTTAAAGATAAATGATAGCTTTCTTGAAATATTTTTTTTGATATCAATTTCAAAAGATTCAAGAAGAATTTTTTTCAAATTAATCAAAATAAAGTATCAATGTTCATTAATAATTTTTTTGAGATAAAAAATAATTTTTTGATATCAATAATTATCAAAAACTAATGATACGATCAAAATATATGAAGTATGAATAGTTACTCAGAATAAATCAAATAATCAAACCACATGACTAAATCAAAATAAGCAAAGTTTCTCTTCTTAAATTTAGAAATATTTTTCCTTATTAAGTTCTAAAATCATTTCTCTTTTTAATTTTGATTTCTCCTCTATTTTTAATAGTAAATGCCAGAAGATTTAATTTTTTTAATTCTCTCTCCTTTTCTTGCAAAGAATGCACATTCATTTAATTCAAAACAAGCATTGCAAGAATACATTTTTCTCCCCCTTAGTTTTATAAACAAGCAAATATTATATCAAGAACAAGTATAAACATCAAGCACATTGAATTTTCATAAAAAATCAAATTTTCATTAATTAGCTAAAATATGAATGCAAAATATGATGAAAAAATGATACATATAAAATATATGAGGGCTAATTTCTTTATAGATGATAAAAATAATTACTAGGGTTACTAAAGCTCTATGAAAGAAATTCTAGCAGCCTAAGTAAGTATAAGTTAGGATAATCCTAAGACATAGGTCCAAACTGACTAGAAGAAAAGGATGGTCTAATGTCTCTAGATGATTGACCTCTATCATAAATATCCTCTCTTGCTGAAATAAGTGCTTGAATTAATCATCCTGACTCCAATCTAACCAAAGATAGTATCTTTATCAGATCTCATCTCTTTGTCATGCCTCTGAAGTATATCTTTGAAGCTCAGCACAAGTTGAAGTGACGATCCTAGTGAAAACTCTCTCAACAAATGAATTTTCATCCAGTCTATTAAGTAGACGATATAAATACTCTGGATGGCTGGTCTATGTAGGAAAAGTGATCTCTTATGCTACTCTACTGGCTCCTTAGTTTTGATATCTACCATAATGAATTCTGCTATAGAAATTTCATCATCATTATTTGCTGTGGCATGAGTGTTAGCATGCAAAGTGGAATCTTCTGAAGAATATGATATATAACCATGAAGAAGATCCTACTGATCATATGTAGTAGTTGTATCTTTATACTTAGATAGATGGCACTGATATCCTTAATATCATCTCGATCCAATATAAATTCTAAATGTGTTACTGCTTGAGACAATCTGAGGTACTCCATCGGTCTATATATATAACATACATCTAATGTTATCAACATCCATCTCAATCTGCATGTTTTTACTTTGGAAACTAGACTTTGATCATTTTGATGTTTGGTTCTTTTTTCTTGCATAGAAGAGCTACTTGGAGAAGCCCTAAATTCTTGAATTTTCACATGGGACTTCTTCTTTTGGGCGAGCTACTTTTGGAGTGCCATTTGGAGAACAAGGACCAAAAGAATAAGGTCAAAATGAAAAGAAAGTTTCAATTTTGATGGGAAAGGAGTTTGAAAAAGGTTTTGGCTTGAAAGAATTGAAAATAGAATGATAGAGCCTTGGTACATTTCTATTAAAAAATTCATTCTAGACACAAGGGTCGACTCCTGCTAAATTAAGAGTCGGATCGACGCAGAACTATTTCTCCTTCTAAAATCACAAGTCGACTCCCCAGGTCTAAGAGTCAACTTCTTAAAGCATAAAATAGTTTAAGGAGTTTCAAATCAAGAAAAACTGATCAATTTGGCTGTGGATCAATGGGTAATCAAATTGATGATCAAGAATGATGTTCAAGTCAATTTGAAAAATCAAGAATTAATCAATTGGGGGTTTAAAAATTAATCAAAATAAATCAAGAAAAAAATTAAAAAAAACTAGATGAAGGATCTAAAAGATTTAGATTCAACTAAAAATTTTCAAATCCATAAAGGGCCAAGCTATAATGCAATGCAAATCAATAACAACAAGTATGTGATCTTTTATGATTTGATGACTTAGCTTGATGTTTTTCAAATCAAGTAATATTTTTAAAATATTTCAATAGTTACATATCTTATGAGAATATCAAAAATTAATTTAAAAATTTTGCACTCAATATTTTCATATGCCATCAAGCTCATTTAAATTTAAGTTTCACAAGTAATATCATGTTATGAAGGATTTGAGAGCATGCTGAATTTAAAATGAAACTTATGCTTTTTACAATCAATATGATACTATGATTAAGAGAATATCTTCAATCAAGGATTGGAATATCATCACAATATCATGCATATGTATGAAGCATCAAAATCAATCATTCAATCAAAGTAATATCAAAAAATAGTGATGGTATGATGTGAGAAAGTTTAACTTTTATCAAATATCATCACCCATTCACTTTAAGTTCTAAGCATCTATTTTTAAGAATTTGCTCCTTTTATACCCTTAGATGCTAGATATACCTGCAAAACTATTTTCTAAATTTTGATACCCAAGCTATCTTGGATCTATTGAAGTTAGTACACATGGTTTCTTTTAAAACCCAAATTTGTTTAACCAAAGTATGACCATGTCACTTAATATTATATTTTAAAATTTTATGGTCTACTTTGTTACATTTAATACAAACCATAGAATGATTCTCATGTGTAGCTTTATTAAATATATTTTTAATAAATTTTTATTTTCTTGAAGGATTGAAAGTAATTCTAGCTTTATCGAAAACAACCTTTTGATTATTCAAAATTAATTGAAGCTTTTGTGAGCCAATATTGAATTTTTCAAGCATAGGCTTCAATATATTAATCTCTTCTCTAAGTTTGGTATTTTTTTTCATTAGACATTTTTTAGATTTCATAAATTTTTTCTTCATCTAATTTTTTTTTCAAAAGATCATCTTTTTTTATCAAAATCATCTTTTTTTCTTCAGCCAAAAATAGATTGAACTTTTCAGGTTTTTTATTTTTCAATTTTATCTTTTTATATTTATCCATTAAATTATTAAAGACTTCATATAATTCATCAAAATAAAAATCATAAAAGTTTTCAAGATATACCTCATCAACATTGGGCATGAGGCAAAGATTGGCAATACCTTCTTCCTATTCTTTTTCATCCGAGCTAGAAATGTCACTATCTTTCCAAATGCCCATCATTGCCATCTTTTTATTCTTCTTGAAATACTTTTTGAGTAGAAGGCAATCCGGCTTGTAGTGCCCCAACTTGTTAATAAACAACATTTCTTTCTTTTTCACTATAAAAAAATAGACTATAAGCAACGGCATTACAGACTATTAGCGATGGCTAAATACCATCGCTAATAATATTAGCAACGGCTCGCCATTCTAAAAATTTGATGAAAATAATCTCATTGCTAATTATCTTTATTAGTGATGGCAAACTCACCATTGCTAATAATGGTAATTAGCGATGGTATTAACGATAAAAAGTCATCGCTAATAATTTTAATTTTTTTAAATTAAAGTGTTAAAAACTATTAACGATAACCATTATCGTCGCTACAACCATCGCTAATAGTTTTTTAATTTTTTTAATAAAAATTTTAAAAAACTATTAGTGATGGGAGACCATCGCTAATATTTTTAATTTTTTTAAAAAACTATAATTAAATATTTTAAAACTTATTTTAATCATATTAAAAGTAATAATATTTTTAAAATTTATTATAAATAAAATAATAATTATTTAACATATCATAAATATAAAATTAATTATATTATATTAAAAATATAAATTATATAATTTTATAAATTTATACTACTTTACAAGTATCAAAATTACATACATATCAAAAAAAAATCATGTAAGATCCTTCTCATCGTCCTTCTCATCCTCCTCCTACTTCTGTACGTCCTCTCTAGCAGCTGATGGATGAGAACCAATGTCTCAGTATTTTATAATAAAAAAATAAAATATTATTAATAAGTTTTGATATGAAAGTATATATGTCGATATGGAGATGTATGTTTTGATATACTACTCTGATTCTTGAATAAATTATTCTTACACATTTAATTTGATGATACAGAGCTATAAACACTCCGACCCATCGATTAGATGGTTAGATTAAATTTTTATGCCCTAGATCTCCTTTCCAGACTCAAACTTAAACATATGAAGCTTCTAAATATAAATATTTGAAATAAGTTTAAAAAATTATTAATAGACTTTCTTGCTCTAAGAGTCGGGTGTTGCTCTATGTGACTGTGGAGTCACTGGTGATCCCACGTCATCTGAATATCAGTGTAGCATGCGTGTGGCCCAGACATCTAATTCTGGCACCACCAGGTCAGAGCCGATCTGATGGTGACCCAGCCTCAAACCCCTGCTGTCATTTTCCTTATCCTCCTCCTCCTGTACGTCCTCTCTAGTAGCTGGTAGATGAGAACAGATATTCCAACATTCTGTAATAAAAAAATAAAATATTATTAATAAGTTTCAATATGAAAGCATATATATCGATAAGGGAATGTATATTTTGATATACTACTCTGATTCTCAAACAGATTATTCCTACATATTTTATTTGATAATACGGAGCTATAGATACCTACGACCCATCAATTAGATCGTTAGATTAAATTTTTATCTCTTAGATCTTTTTTTCAAACTCAAGCAGCTTTGAAAAGAATAATATGGCATGTTTTAGATGAAAAAAATCACAAAATAAATATTAAGATGTATTAAGAATAAAATATATAAAAGATCATAGGAACCACAACATCACCTCCATTACCCACCTGGAAGACCTAGGATAAGAAGAAGAATAAGAAAGAGAACCCAGCCAATCTTAAGAAAGAAATTTAGAAGCCAACATGGGAAAAAGATCCCTCCCACATGGTCTTCTTCTCCTTTCCATCTAACGATGGTTGCATGTCGGTTGTCTGCAGAACAACAGACCTTCCAAAGCTGCCTCGCCTTATCGATAGAGGAGAAGGAGGCATACAAAGAAGAGGAGAAGACGGGGGCGTGAGCTGGGAATCAAGACGGGATGCGGCATAAGAAATCTGGAGGCACTTTTGAATTTGAAATGAGAAGTAGGTAGGATCGACTAGCTTCGATTGAGGAGGCTTTGCTGCGGTCCAATGAAGATAAATTCTGAAGGAAGAAAATGGCTGGAACTAGTCATGCTCATAGGAATAAGTATCGATGGTGTTTGAAGCTTACCTGCTACAGAAATCAAAGATCGATCTATCCAAGTGTCAGCTGTTATGGAGACTAGGATCAATTGGTGGAGTCTAGGTTTGAGATCGAAGTTGGATCAATCAGTTTGAGATCGAAGTCAGGATAAATCGGACTTTGATGTTCTACTTAAGAAGATCACTAAAAATCAAGGATCGCCAAAGTCTAAAGTTAGGATCAAAGAAGTTTAGAGTTATATACTAAATGATCTCCTTCGGATAGCTCTCTCATGGTTGAGAGAGACATATCTACCTCTCAAATCGAGTACCTTCATCTCCGACAGTGCTGTGGTATCGTCTTGTATACTTCATCACATGCCTTTTCGTTAGTTCATGTCTTCAATCTGAGTGACAAATTATCCCCCAATACTAATTATATATTTTAATATTTTATGTAAAAATTTATTAAAAGTTTAACAATTAATAACAAATTTCTTAAAGTTCTTAAATTGTGATTTAGTTGAGAGTTTGTAGTTCTATATAGCAATGGCATACTGATTATCTAGTTTTTACATTGATATGAAAATTAAAACTTCAATTAAGAGAGTTAGTTGTAGTCTACACCACAAAAAAGATAATGACATAGAGGTTGCATCTATAAAGAAAGGGGCATATGATAAACAGACTAACAGCAACACTAAAAGGGGGTCGATGGAAAGATGGCATATCCAGTAGAGAATATAAATAGAAACTCTCAATATTCTAGCCTTGGAAAGAGTAGATATATAGCATTACGATAAAAAAGTAGAATAAAACAGTAAGAGTATGAATTAGCAACCAAAGTCCCCTACTATTAATAGCAATACTGTTAGCTTGACACAAATAGAAAGTATGCAGGATATTATAAGAAAGAATGCTCTCTCACCTGACATTCTGTATGATGGTCCAAAGAAGAAATCCTGCATGAGTGAATTATTAATATGATATGCCAAAGCCATCTCCAAAACATGAAAAAGATTAGCTTCAATAGTAAGCAATGATCCATAAATATAGAAAGGAGTAGGATATGATCTTCAGGTGATGTTAATAAGAGCATATGTCTCTATATCATCTACTGAAGGATAGGCAAGCCAGACTAAAATTAAACATAACATTTGAGAACCTAGAGAATGAAAGAATAATTGAGATGACATTCATAAACCACACCAGTAGAAGTTTTGAAAGTCAGTAATATAGAAGCTACTGCAACTATATATTGGTGATTCTTGGAACATATAACTTGTTAGGTCCATGTCGAGGAAAAGCAACTTACATAGAATCAGCATTGAGGATGTACACAAGGTCTAGATGCAAGGAAGCCTCAGAGAGCATAAAAAAAAAATCACTTGTAAGAGCAAAATTAGCTGCCTGGTCACTAACTTGATTTTCTTCTTGATTAACATGAAAAACATGACAATTAAGAAGAACCTACATCCACTAGATGATATCCTAAAATCAAAAGAAGGGGAGGGGGGAGGAAAGAGGAAGGCAGGGGAAAGAAAGGGGGAGGTGGGCCGAGGGCTCCGGGAGGCAATCGAGGGGGGCGGGTCGAGGGCTCGGGAGGCAGGCAGGGGGCTCGGAGAGGTGGTTGGGGGAGATGGTTGGGAGGAGGTGGGTTGGGGGCTCGGGCTCTGGGAGGTGGCCGATGGCTCGGAGAAGTCGGATCCAATAGCAGAGGAAAGAGGAGGACCAAAGGCAGTCGGGGGGAGGCAGGCTAGGGACTCGGAGAGACAGGTTGGGGGCTCGAAGAGGCAGGTCGGGGAAGCTGGATCTAGTAGCAGGGGAAAGAGGGGAACCAAAGGTAGCCAGGGGGAGGTAGGCTGGGGGCTCGATACTCAGGGAGGGAGCGACGGCTCAGAGAAGCCAAATCCGATGGTGAGGGAAAGAGGGGGACCAGAGGCAGTCAGGGAGAGGTAGTCTAGGGGCTCGGGGAGGTGATCGAGGGTTTGAAAAAGCAGGATCCGATGATCGGTGGCTTGGGGAGGCGAGATTTGGCAGTAGGGAAAAGAGGAGGACCGAAAGCAGGATAAAGAAGGGGCGGCAGGGGGACCGGAGGTGGGGGAAAGAGATGGGGAAGAGGGAAAGTGAAGAGCAGAAAAATGGAGAGGTGGTAAAATAGGGATAGTATTAGCGACGGCAAAACAACCATCACTAAAGCTGTTGCTAATGTTATTAGTGAGGGCAAAATGTCATTGCTAATAAAATTTTTCATCGCTAATAAGATTATGATGAAATTAAAAAAAATTATCAATTATTAGCGACAGCATGTGTTCCATCTCTAAAGCCGTCGCTAATAGTTATTAGCGACGGCATTGCCATCGCTAATAACCAATAAAACCATCGCTAATAATTTCTTGACTTTTAGCGATGGGAGCATTTTTGGTCGTAATATTCTGTTGAAAAATATTATTATTAGCAATGCTTTTTTGCCGTCGCTAATAGCCATCGCTAATACATGAAATTCTTGTAGTGCTTTTTCTTTATTATCTATGTCTTCTTGAGGAACTTCTTGAATTTTTTAGTAAACAGATCCAAATCCTCTTTTTCATCTTCATCCTTTGACTTATCGCTATCTCTAAATTTGGTGGTTAATTTGAATGCAATGATCTCCTTCTTGTTTAACTCTTCTTATTCCTACTTTTGATGCATGTTTAACTCATGTGTTATGAATCGATCAACTCATCCATGGATATATAGCTTGGTGAGATCCTTCGCTTCTTGTATTATTGTCACTTTCGCTTTTCATATCCTGACAAATATCTTAAAACCTTACAAACATGTTCATGATTAGTACATATTTTGTGAAGACCATTTAATGCATTAATGATATCAATAAATAGAGAACATATCGAAAGTAGACTGATGTTGTTCCATCTTGAATAATTCATAATTATGGATAAGCAAATTAATTTTAGATTTTTTAACTTGACTTATTCCTTCATGAGTTATTTCTAATTTATTCTAAATTTTTTTTGTAGATGTACAAGTGAATATTCTATTGAATTCATGTATATTTAAAGAACAATATAAAATATTGATAGCTTTGGCATTCAATTGTACCATTTTTTTATCAAATTTATTGTGCAAGATTTCAATGTACTTCGATGAGATCTAGGGAAAGATTGGTAGTCGAAGAAAACTTGATGAGACTCTGGAAGAGAATGGTAGCCGAAGAGATTTGATGAGACTCAGGCTGAGATTGGTAGTCGAAGGGAGGTTGATGTATTGACGACAATTATAGGAGTCGACAAAGAGGATTGACTGATATATGGTTGGTAAGATTAAATGGGTCTAACCATTCAGGCTACTGATTGAGGGTGATCTAGTTTGATGTAGATCAACTTAGGTGTGAAGGCCCTATGTCTAGTAGATAAAGGCTAATAAACCGCATCTCCCAATGGGCATTTGTCTTTTAAAAAGTTGGTTAGGGACTACGGTCCTAACAGTTGGTATCAGAGTAAGATTGTAAGTTCGAAACCCGACAAGCCCCTAGAATGTTAAAAAAAAATATCGCTGGGGGGAGGAATTGCTGTGCAAGGTTTCAAGACATATTCGGTGAGACCTAGAGAGAGGTTAGTAGCGGACGGAGACTTAATGAGACTCTGAAAGAGGATAGTAGTCGAAAGAATTGGTGAGACTCAGACTAGGGTTGGTAGCCGAAGAAAGGCTGATGTATTGACAATAATTATGGAAGTCATAGAGAGGATCGATTGGTGCCTGATTGGTGAGATTAAATGGGTCTAATCACCCAGCCTGCTAGTTGAGGGTGATCTAACTTAATGCAGATCAACTCAGGTGTGAAGCTCTTGTGCTTAGTAAATAAAGGCTAATAAATCCCATCTCTCAATGGACATTTGCCTTTTGAAAAGTTGGTTAGAGGCTACGATCCTAACAAAATTTATTTTAATCTTTTTCAGATTTAGAAAAGACATTCCATTTACTTCAATTGTGAGTGTGTGTGGTCCTCTAGTTATGACTTTTCATATGTCATAATCTAAAGTTTGTATGAAAATTCTCATTCTGGCTTTCTAAAATGTGCAGTTGGTGCCATTAAAGAGTGGTGGCCTATATGTGGATTGGCCTTCGATAAATGAAGAACCAATCGGGTTGCCATGATCTTTCGTTCAAGACTGCTAGGTTAACAACAAATATTAGAGCATTCACTTTGATATCAATTATTGCCTAGAAAGATAGCAACTTAAGCAGGGGGTTGGATTGGGTTCTTTAAAAATTTTAATCAAATTAACAATCTAAGCAAGTATGTGCTTCAAATTAAACTTATTTGAGTGTTTGTAAAGAGTAAATAGTATGTAGCGATGGAATAAGTAAAACTATGTAAGAATTAAAATGATACAAGGCATGCAAAGCAAGAGAGTAAAAGGTACAATACAAACATAATAATTTATAGTGGCTCGGTATCACCCCATACCTACATCCACTTTTCAAGAGTCTCTTGAGAATTTCACTATAATCTTTTGATTACAGCATGTTTATTTTATCCGAGATTATATACAAATTCAGTTGGTTTTTTGGGGTCACCAATCACAACCTATACATCGATTCTATTTTGGACTCATAATCATTCCAGTTGATTTTATGAGATCACTATTCAAAACCTATAAAGTCCAATTTCGAATTTAGATGGGCCTAATCTCTAAATTTCTTTTTCTTAAAGAAACTTATAAAGAAAATAAAATATAAGATGTAAAAATTCAGCATAAAATAAAAACTAAAAAATAAATTCTTTGAAGTGCAGAGAAGAGATTGATAACTTGCTCTTTTGATACTTCACTTCTCTTCTTTGATACTTGAGAGGATATAGATGATGTTGGAGAAGATCACTCTTTGAAACTCATAAATCTATGTACTTAATTTTTCTTTTTTATTCTTTCTCAAGGGTATTTAATATTCCTCACTCAATTTGATGATTTTCTCTTTTTGATCCACTTGACTATCTTTCTAATTGATTCTGTAGCTTTTTGTAAGCTTGAAAGTGGCTGAAGAGTGAGTTTTAACCATTGAAAGGACTAAAATAGCTGTTAGAAGTAAAAACTAATCATTGAAAAAGTACAAAAAGCTAGTTGTTAATGCAGTCCCATAATAGGAGTCGACTCGATCTATAGATGAGTCGGCTCAATCTGTAGATGAGTCGACTCAAGTTGAAAGTGAGTCAGCTCGAGCAGAGATCCTGAAAATATAATCTTCTATCTTCTTAGAGAGAGTCGGCTTGGATTGACTTCGAGTCAACTCGAACATATATCAATCTTCTTCCAACGTGTCAGAGTCGACTCGAAACCTCTTGGAGCTGATTCAAAATCTTTCAACATCATTTTTCTTCATATTTTGGCTTTCTAAACATAAATTTTTTGACCCCAATGCTTTCAAATAATATTTACTTCTTTCAATTCTATTTTCTTTATAACGAGCCATCCAAACTTATGAGAACTTATTCTTTTAAGTGCTTTGGCTTGGCATCTTGAAAGGATTTTTTTCAAAGATCATTTCTTCTCTATGAACACTTTAAAAATCCTTATCTATTTTTAAAATATATGATTAGTACTATAATTACTCAATATTTAGTTATCATTAAAATCAATTATAGGGTCAACAATATTGCAAATCCCTATCTCATAGTTTATAATAATGAGGTAAACATTATAAACTCTATCAAATTTATCTTTGAAGAATTATTTAAAGTTTTTTATGAATTAATGAATGCTTTTAAAAAATCAAGGTTGAAAAATAAACAGCTTAAGAAATCAAATCTGATTTTAATTGAAGAAAAGAATAAGATCTTGATTGAAAAAGAAGATTTCTTAAAAAAAAAGAACTCTTTAGTTGAAGAAAAAGAAAATCTTGTGAAATCTAAAAAATCTCTTGTGAGAAAAAATGTCAAACTAAGAAAAGAGATTGAGATTTTGAAGCCTCTGATTGAAAAGTTTACAATTGGTTCACAAAAGCTTCAGTGAATTTTGAATAATCAAAAGATTATTTTTGATAAAGTCAGAATTAATTTCAATCCTTTAAAAAAATAGAAATTATCAAGAATACATTTAGTAGAGCACATCATGAAAGTCATTCTATAGTTTGTTTTAAATATAATAAAGTAGGCCATAAAATATTTGAGTGTAACACAAAGAATTATTCATACTTTGATTAAACAAATTTGGGTTTCAAAATGAACCATGTGCACTAACTCCAATGGACCCAAGATGGACTAGGTACCAAAAATTAAAAATAATTTTGCAGGTTTATCAAGCATCTAATGGAATGAAAGGAGTAAAATCTTAAAGAAAGGATGCTTAGGATTTAAAAGGATGGGTGATGATATTTGCTAAAAACTAAACCTATTTTCACATCATACCATCTTAATTATTGAGATTATTTAGTATAAGTGATTAATTTTGATGATTTATCAATGTTTATAATGATCTGATACTATGTCATGAATGTTTTGAATGTAATGCTCATCTTCATGCTTACTTGTTATTTGATATCGTGTATTTTCAAGTGATAAATATTTAAAAAACTTGAATTAAATCAAGCTTGATTGAATAAGAGATTAATTGTGTATAAGTCTTATGAAACAAATGTTGATATCCTCATAAGATATCTTATCATTAAAATCCCCTAAAAGTCGCATGATCTAAGAATTTCAAGATAAAACATCTACTCATAAAAGATTGTATGCTTGATGATGTTGTGTTGCATGAGTGTATCTTAGGATGATCCTTAAGATTTTAAAAATCTCCAAGTGAACCTCATCCTTTAAAGTCTTCATCGAGATTTCCCTTAACTTGGATCATATTCAAAGTGTTTAATTCTTCATTTCACCAAATTGATTCATTGATTTTAATTTAAATACCATTTTTTATCATTAATTTGACTTGCCTTTGATCCCTATCCTCTTTGAATTATTCTTCTTTGGATCAAAATTTTTTGAACTATTTTTTACATTGAGGACTCGACTCTTGGACATGGGGAGTCGACTCATGATTTTTAGTTAGCCTGGACCCTCTACCTAGGATTCCATAGAGCTATCCTCTTAGAATGCTAGGATTTCTATCTTAGAGCCCAATGTTCTTAGCAATCCATCTTTTTGATAGATGTAGCTCTCATGCATTTTAGATATATCGATGTAATCACTTCTTATAATCATTTTTTAAATCAATGAGATTCTATTTTTCATGAAAATTCAATGTGTTTGATATGATCACTTGCTTAATGTTTACACTTGTTTGCTTTATTGAATATTTGCTTGATCTATAAAACTAAAGGGGAGGAAAACTTGCTCTTAAATGAATATGCATGTTTTTGAAAGAAAAGGAGAAGAATTAATAAAAATAATTTTTTTGGCATTAACTATTTAAAATAGAGAGAGAAATTCTTTTTGAACTTGAAAAGAAATTGCTTGTATATTGCTTGACTTGTCCATCTTTGATTTGAGCATTCATATGACTTTTTATTTATCTATTCATACTTTGCATGATTTGATTGTACTATCATTTTTGATAATTAATTAGTATTTAAAAATATTTTACATCATTTGATTATTTTTGAAAAATAAATTTGAAAAATATTTTTTCATTATTTGTGTTGGGTATAAAATACCCTCAACCGAAGTTCTTAACAGGATTGACCCTCCCGAGACTCCTCCGGCTGTCGACCGCAGACGGTACCTCCCCTGACTGAATTCCTCCGACGGACGAACTTTCACTACACCACCCGAGCTCCTTCAACATGAGTTCCCTCAGTCATCTATTAAACCGCCCTAAGCACTCACTGAGCTCCGCCGCCAGCTGACTTTCTACGACTATCAACTACTCCCCGAACCCCTTCCAGACTTCTTTCAGCCAGGTTCAACTCCAATTCGAACTACCCCGGACTTCGCCAACGGCTGAACTTCTCCAACGACAGATTCCTACAACTACCAGATTTCCGCCCGGGCTCCTACGGGAGCCGGGTCTCGTCCCTAACTTCGACTGCGGAAAGGCTTCGCCCGGACTCCTACGGGAGCCGGGCTCCGTCCTCGACCCCGATTGCTGGTAAACTTCGTCCGAACTCCTACGGGAGCCAGACTTCGTCCCTGACTCTAATTGCAGGTAAACTTCGTCCGGACTCCTACGGGAGCCAGACTTCACCCCTGACTGTGATTGCAAGTAGACTTTGCCCGGGCTCCTACGGGAGCCGGATCTCGTCCCCAACTCCGAATGCGGAAAGGCTTCGCCCGGACTCCTACGGGAGCCGGACTCCGCACACGACTCGAGCTGCAGGTAAACTTCGTCCGGACTCCTACGGGAGCCGGACTTCATCCCTGACTCTAATTGCAGGTAAATTTCGTCCGGACTCCTACGGGAGCCAGACTTCACTCCCAACTCCAATTGCAGGTAGGCTTCGCCCAGACTCCTACGGGAGCCAGGCTCCGTCCTCGATCCCGATTGCTGGTAAACTTCGTCCGGACTCCTAAGGGAGCCGGACTTCACCCCTGACTGTGATTGCAGGTAGACTTCACCCGGGCTCCTACGGGAGCCGGGTCTCGTCCCCAACTTCGACTGCGGAAAGGCTTTGCCTAGGAGTCCGGGCTCCATCCTCGGCCCCGATTGCTGGTAAACTTCATCCGGACTCCTACGGGAGCCGGACTTCATCCCTGACTCTAATTGCAGGTAAACTTCGTCCGAACTTCTACGGGAGCCGGACTTCACCCCTGACTGTGATTGTAGGTAGACTTTGCCCGGGCTCCTATGGGAGCCGGATCTCGTCCCCAACTTCGACTGCAGAAAGGCTTCGCCCGGACTCCTACGGGAGCCGGGCTCCGTCCTCGGCCCCGATTGCTGGTAAACTTCATCCGGACTCCTACGGGAGTCGGACTTCATCCCTGACTCTAATTGCAGGTAAACTTCGTCCGGACTCCTACGGGAGCCGGACTTCACCCCTGACTGTGATTGCAGGTAGACTTCGCTCGGGCTCCTACGGGAGCCGGATCTCGTCCCCAACTCTGAATGCGGAAAGGCTTCGCCCGGACTCCTACGGGAGCCGGACTCCGCACACAACTCGAGCTGCAGGTAAACTTCGTCCGGACTCCTACGAGAGCCGGACTTCGTCCCTGACTCTAATTGCAGGTAAACTTCGTCCGGACTCTTACAGGAGCCGAACTTCACTCCCAACTCCAATTGCAGGTAGACTTCGCCCGGGCTCCTACGGGAGCCGGACTCCGCCCGCAACTCCGGCTGTGGGTAGACTTCGCCCAGACTCCTAAGGGAGCCAGACTTCGCCCCTGACTCCAATCGCAGGTAGACTTCGCCCGGGCTCCTACGGGAGCCAGACTTCGTCTCCAGCCCCGGCTGCGGGAAGACTCCATCCGGACTCCTGTGAGAGCCAGACTCCAAGCTCCTCTCAGACGGGTGGCTAGCCACCTCTCTCCGCCAGACACCCCATCCGAACTTCGGTCGATAGGCCTGGACCCCCTAGCAAGCCACAGCAATAGCCACGGCTCTGCTCCACCTCCTGCGATGGATTTTGCATGGCTCCATCACCCCCTGGCAGGCCGCAGCAACAGCCACGACTCTGTTTCACCTCCTACGATGGATTCCACGCGGCCCCATCACTCCCTGGCAGGCCGTAGCAACAGCCATGACTCTGCTCCACCTCCTGTGATGGATTCCATGCGGCTCCATCACTCCCTAGCAGGCCGTAATAATGGCCACGATCCTGCTCCACTTCCTGTGATGGATACCGCACGATTCTTTCATTCTCTGGCAAGTCGCGACAACGGATGCCGCTCCGCTCCCCGTGGCAGACTCCACGTGGCACGCCCCGGTGATAGCCACGGGTCCACTCCACTACTCTCCGCAATAAATTTTTTCTGACTCTGGACGGCCCACTGCTAGATGGTTACAGGCATCGCTATCAGTTTGTTGCCCCCTCCGCCTATAAAAGGGGGACCCCAGATACGTTATTCTCTAAGCTCTCATTTTTACCTAGAAACTCTGCTAAAATTTTCGTTCGAGCACTCTATTCTTGTTGAGGCAGAGAACTGACTTGAGCATCGGAAGATCTTGCCGGAGCAACCCCACCACCGGTTTAGACTTCTTTTGCAGGTCCCGGCGACGACCGCAACCCCCACAACTCCAGCTTCTCCGACGCAGGCGGATTTTTGCACCAACAATTTGTATCAAGTTAAATTTATAAATTAATCTTTAAGTGGTATCAAACTCTCAAGAAAATTATGATTTGGTCTAAATTTCAGCTCAATTGGTATCAAAAAAACTTTCAAGCAGGTTATTTGGTTTGATTTTCAAAACAATTGGTACAAAGAAGATTATTTTTACAGTTGGTATCAAACTCTCAAGTTTATTGCTCTGGTATCACATTTTGTTCTAACACATTCATGATATAATTTTGAATTTAATTGATTAATGCTAATTAAGAAAAGAAAGAGATGAGTCTTCAAATGCTTGACTTTGACACTCTAAATTCTTTATTCTGAAAAGCTCTATTCTTCTTCAATCATTGAAGCTCAAAGCCATTTTGTAATTGAATTTGAGAATCCGTTTAATGCATCAACTTTATTAAAAAAGGAAGAGATATATTTTTAAATTTATATTGATAAAATATATATATATATGAATTTTTTTGAATAGTTGCTATTTGGATTGAATGTCAAAATATTTGATATCATGAAGAATTAAATTGATTATTTTTCAAAGGTACTCAAACTTCTTTCAATTGGTATCAAGTAGAATTTCTCAATAATATTATTATAATTGGTATCATAATTCTCATAATTGATATTAAATAGTTTATTTTTACCTTAAATTTCATCACTCTCTCTTTTGGTAAAAGAAAGTATGCTATATCTCAAATCTAAATTTTCATGGCTATATTCTTGCTATTATATTGTTTGAGATAAATTCTTGTGATATATTTTTGAATGATCTACTTTAGTATCAAAAAAGAGAGAAGCATTTTCAAGACTATATTATTCAAAAAATTCTATCTCTATTGAATCTTTAAAGTCCAAAATACTTTTAATGGAAACTGAGAAGTGTTTTTGCATCTATATCTTTGAGAAAAGGGAGAAGTCTTGAACTGAATTTGAAAGTTAAACTCAAGTTAAATTTGAAAAGGGAGAAAACTAATCAATTCTAATAGTTGAATATTTAAGTTTGAATTTAATTTTGATGATTTATTTTAAGTCCTTCCCTTGTGCTTTTTGATTCTGTCAAAAAGAGAGAGAGTTATGTTGAGTATATACTTAAATTACTTGAGTTGATCACATGCTTAAAATGCTTGAAATGAGTATATGTTTTAGATATATGCTTTCTTGAACATCATGTATCAAATGCTTAAAATTTAATTTTTGGATGAATTGAAATATTCATGAAGTTTATGCTTACAAGTGCTTTGTTATTCACCTCATGATTTAAGTTAGCAAATTAATTGAAACACAATACATGTTTTATTGTTCATATACGCAAAAGTTTGTCATCATAAAAAAGAAGAAGATTGTTGACTCTATGATTGATTTTGATAATTATAAAATATTGAGTAATTATGATACTAATCATATATTTTAAGAGTGGATGTAGGATCTCCTAAATGCTCGTAATGAAGAAATCATCCATGAAAGAAATTCTCTTAAGTTAACAAGCCAAAGTACTTCAAAGAATAGATTTTCTCATGTTTGGCTAAGAGGAGTCAACTCGTGATGAAGATGAGTCGACTTTGGTACATTTGGAGCAAACTGAAACATGCTCGAATCAACTTTTATGGAGTTCAAGTCAACTCTTTCAGAAAAAATAAAGAGCAAATTTTCAATATACAATCCTTGAGTCGACTCCAGATCTACTTGAGTCGACTCCTGCTCGAGTCGACTCGATATCTGCTAGAGTCGACTCCTGACATGAGACATCAATCATAGCTAATTTTTTTCATATTTCTCTAATGGCTAGTTTTTGACTTCAATGGCTAGCTCAGTCCTTCCAATGGTTTAAACTCACTCTCCAGCAACTTTCAAGCTTATAAAAAGTTAGAGAATCATTTGGAAAGCAAGGGGAAGGAATTCAAAAGAGAAATACATCATTTTGTGAGAGTATCATTGAATATTTTTGAGAAAAAAAAAAGAAGAATTTATGCAAAGATTTCAATGAGCATTCAAGAGCAATCTACTCCTTCATCAACAACAACCTCTAAAGCTTCAAAGAAAGAGAAGTCAAGCATCAAGAGCAGTTCATCATTGACTTGTATTGTTGTGCTCAAATTATTATATCTTTAAGTTAAATGAGCTTAAAGAGTTTTTCTTTTGTTCTTTAGTTGTGCTCAAATTATTATATCTTGTATTGTTGGGTTTTCTTTTCAAATTTCTTTGGATGAAAGAAACTTGGGTTAGGCCCTTTCAAGTCTGAAATTGGATATTGCAGATTTTGGTTAGTGAGTCTAAAAAATCAATTAGGTTGATCGTTAATCCATATAATAATCGATGTATGGTTTTGATTGGTGATCTCAAAAAATCAATAAGATTTATTTGTGAGCCCAGATAAAATACATGTACTATAATTGGATTGATTATAGTGAAATTTCTAAAGAAAATGTGAAGAATGGATGTAGGTACGGGGTTGCACCGAATTATTGTAAATTTATTATATTTGTATTGTACTTTATCTTCTTGCTTTTCTTGCTTGCTTTACTTGTTTTAATTCTTGCTTTACTACCTTTAATATCTGAATTCTGTGGTAGCATATTGTAACCACATAAGTTAGATTAATTTAAAGCATATAATTATTTTAAATTTTAGATTTGATTAAAATTTTTAAACAATCCAATTCATCCCTCCTCTTGGGTTGCTATACTTTTGGGCAACATTAAATATGATTAATTTTTTGAATCATATCTATGATTAAATATATGAACATTTGAAAAATTTTGGATTGTTAGACCTATGTTTTGAAAGTGAATTGATTATATTTTTACACTGATTAATGGTGAATTACATTTTGACTATTTATGTTATGTTATCACATGAATTATCTAGTTAAATTATTCATTACTTATTGGACTATCGAGTTCATTATTTTTTTTTCTTTTTTAGATTCAAATACTTAGTTCCAAATATGGGTACTACTTGGGAGTGAGTCTAGAGGTGAGATTGGATAATATCAACATAGCTAGATTTAGACTTATTATTATGTCTTATAGGATCATTAGTTGAGACATTTGATGTAAGACTTTTAAATTTCACTTATCAGTTGGATTTATGAGGTAATTGAATTTTGAATTTTAGTTATTTAAATTGTCTCCATTGTGAAGCATTTGATATCATGGTGAACTGTTTTTGCACACTTGTTGGGGGTGATCTCCTTGAGTATGCAACGGTTGCTATGACCCTTAGTTCATAATCTCGAGTTGGGGGGAATGAAATTATATTTAATTCCTATTGATAAAAAATTTATTCCATCCTTTTAAGTTGGATTGATATTTTGTATTGAGTTCCTAACATTGTACACATTTATAGAAAACTATACTTAATAATGTGACAATGTATAAGGTAGGTCAATTATGTATGAAACAAGTGGAATTATTTGCACAATACTGGCCTAACTTTGTAAAATGCTAACTATTTAAGAGCTAAATAAGATGGTACTCAGACAAAGGAATGGATGTCAATTTTGAATCTCAAGAGCAAATTCTAGAAATCCATCAACATATCTTTGACTCTTTATGTTTCTCATAGAATACACAAAGTATAAATTAATGATCAACTATCTCTTATGTACATTATGCATGCCTGATCCCAGTTCTACTAGTATTTGCTCTTATTATGGTAACACATGGGTTTGAAACTCTACCCTAAGCATGGCTTTGCTTTTACAAATATTCTGAATCCCAAGAGCAACTCCAAGTAACCTTTTCAAACCAATTACAAAAGGTCTCTCATGAGGATTGCATTTGTCTACGTCTAATTCATAGTATCTAATACTATGATAGAAATGATAGAGTCCCATAAATATATGTCCATTTTTTCAAAGATTTCCAACCCTTGGAGTGACCCTACATGCTCTTTCCATTTAGAGTTGCTCTTCAAATTTCTTGTGGAGTTCGTTAAGTCCTAATATCTATCAATCTATATGTACGTTACATATGTCCAACTCTAATTTACTAGTATGAGAGTAATTATAATCACATGAAATATGGACATAGAATAATCTAAACACTTGATCACAAATATGGCACTTGGGTGTTTTAGTTTAATTTAAAATTACAAAGAAACTCTATAGCTACGAGAGAAGGGCTTACATCCAAATGTGCCACACATGATTAGTCATATGGGGGTAAAGAGAGTGGGCATTTTCAATCATACATGCCACATTAGAGCATGAATATCCTGCATAAGGGCTGCTCATAATGATCTTATTGGAGTAGGTCTAGGCAAAATATATCCAAAAAGTGAATAAATTGAGCTAGATCATGAGTACAAGAACTCTCAACAAGGATTTTGCACACTTGACTCTATTGATAATAACATCTCATTTTGTTGTCAGTCCTTTGACAATCTCTCATATTGCTAACATATCTCTTGTCCTTTCATTCTTGCTGCAAGAGAGAAAGAGAGACTGCATGTGACATTTTAGTTAAATAGGATTTTGCCACTCTTAATCCAAAGCTATAAATCCCCCTAATTCCCTTGGTTTTTGTTCATTTGTTTCTAATCTAGTCACCTATCTAGAAAATGATGTTGATCAATTACATATACTTGACTAATTGAAGGTAGAGACCTAATTTGGATCCACGTACAACACGTATTAACTTTGAGTTTTGCTTGTTAAGTAAGATCAATTACAAATTGTACATATAGACTATAGCTGTCAATTGTCTTGATTATGTTTTTGAAAAGTCAACCATTATTGATGCCTAGATGACACAAACTATCTAGACCCATCCTAAATTTATTTTGGTTGAGAAAAAGTGAGGAGTTTTTTCAATTTGTGTTACATATTGGATTCTATCCTATATTTTGATAAATCAAATATGATCAAAGCTTTGACCAAACTTGGATCATGAGATTAGAGTTTGATTTAGATCAAAGAGACATGGTTTGGTTTTCTACAACTATGATGTAAGGTTTTCAAGGGTAGTTAGTCATTTACTTAATACTATGTCATGTAGAGAAGTTAGATTTAGAGTTTGTATAATAAATAAAAGAACATACAAAAAGATGAGAATTTATGTGGTTCTACCCACAATCTATGTGGGTGAAGCTTACGAGATAAAACTCGTTATTACTGAAAGAGTACAAAAGGAAAAAAAATTAATCTGGTTAGGGAGAAGAAAGATTTTCTTTCAATCTGCTCAACTTGAATCCTTCAAAAAGAATTAGAAAAAAATAAAA